>NC_092333.1:548180000-548480000 GCF_046630445.1 Rutidosis leptorrhynchoides
TCTTTCAAGGTGTCGTGCTCTTCTTTTCGCTGCGGATTTTGATTTTCCTTTACCAAATTGTAATTTATTATTTTCGCATCTGGATTCTTTTCTTACTCCGTCCAATTTTTCTCTGATTACTGATACCAGTTCACTCGGTAGTGTGTCATTATTACGTTTAGTGATCAAAGCGTGTAGTATTAGACCATGGTTTAGTTCACAGGAAGTCTTCATTTCGTAAAAACCTAAAAAAAAATAAAAATTCAAAATGGGGGAAGAAGACTAGTTCTTTAGGGTCTGCTAGGGAAAGACCATTCGGGTTCCATTTTCGAGAACTACACGAAAACAGAAAATCTAACTCTAACAGAAATACATATTATCCTTTAAAGACTTGATTCTCCCCACACTTAGTTAGCTGTGGTATCGAAATTGTGATTAACTTCGTTGTCAACGGACTATCTATGTAGTGTTTAACTCTGTGACCATTAACCTTAAATTCAATCCCATTTGAATTTATTAATTCTACTGTTCCGTATGGGAAAACTATTTTGACTATGAATGGTCCAGACCATCTTGATTTCAATTTTCCAGGAAATAGCTTGAATCGTGAATTGAAAAGAAGAACTCTGTCTCCTTCTTTAAATTCTTTTGAACTTCTGATTCTTTTATCATGCCATTTCTTCGTTCTTTCCTTATAGATTAACGAATTTTCGTATGCTTCTTGTCTTAATTCTTCTAATTCGTTTAGTTGACTTAACCGTAGACGTCCAGCTTCATGTAAATCAAGATTACATGTCTTCAAAGCCCAAAATGCTTTGTGTTCAATTTCTACTGGAAGATGACATGCTTTTCCGTAAACGAGTTTAAAAGGTGTGGTTCCAATTGGAGTTTTGTAGGCTGTTCTAAAAGCCCAGAGTGCATCCTCCAATTTAATGGACCATTCCTTCGGATTTGTTCCTACGGTTTTCTCTAGAATACGTTTTAAAGCTCGGTTGGTATTTTCAACTTGTCCACTTGTTTGTGGATGATATGCGGTGGAGATTTTATGAATTACTCCATATCTTTTGAGAACTTTCTCAAGTTGATTATTACAAAAATGAGTTCCCCGATCACTTATTAAAGCTTTCGGTGTTCCAAACCTTGCAAAAAGACGTTTTAAAAAGTTGACTACAACTCGTGCATCGTTAGTTGGGAGAGCTTGTGCTTCCGCCCACTTAGATACATAATCAATGGCTACGAGAATGTATAAATTATTATGAGATTTTGGAAATGGACCCATAAAGTCAATACCCCAAATGTCAAATACTTCACATACTTGAATGACATTTTTGTGGCATTTCATCACGTTGACTTATTTTTCTGGCCCTTTGACAAGCATCACAGGATTTGCAAAGAAGGTGTGCGTCTTTGTAAATTGTAGGCTAATAGAATCCAGCATCATAAACTTTTCTTGCTGTTAGTTGAGGCCCATAATGCCCTCCTGTTGGTCCTGTGTGATAATGGTTTAAAATTTTACTAGCTTCATCTCCGAATACACATCGGCGTATTATTCCATCTGGACAACTTTTAAACAAATGTGGATCTTCCCAGAAATAGTATTTTATATCACTGAAGAATTTCTTTCGTTTTTGGTATGATAATCCTTTTTTCAAGGAATCCACATACTAAGTAGTTTGCATAGTCTGTAAACCATGGTATTTCATTATAATCTATCTTCAATAGATATTTCTCAGGAAAGTTGTCTTGTATGGCCGATTCATTTAGAACTTCTAATTTGGGATTTTCAAGACGAGAAAGATGATCAGCGGCGAGATTTTCTGCTCCTCTTTTATCTCGGATTTCAATATCAAACTCTTGTAAGAGTAAGATCCAACGGATTAATCGTGGTTTAGCATCTTGTTTCAAAAATAGGTATCTAAGAGCAGAATGGTCGGTATAGACCACCGTTTTAGCTAGAACGAGATATGAACGAAATTCGTCAAAAGCAAAGACAATAGCAAGGAGTTCTTTTTCAGTAGTTGTGTAATTCGTTTGTGCTCCTTGTAACGTCTTACTAGCATAATATATAGGTGGAAATCGTTTTTCAATCCTTTGTCCTAAAACGGCTCCCATTGCAAAATCACTTGCATCGCACATAAGTTCAAACGGTAGATTCCAATTTGGAGTTATCATGATCGGCGCATTAGTAAGTTTTTCTTTAAGAATATTAAAAGATTTAATGCATTCATCTGAAAAGATGAATGGAGCATCCTTTTCTAGGAGTTTATTCATAGGAGTGGCAATTTTAGAGAAATCTTTTATGAAACGTCGGTAAAAACCGGCATGCCCTAGAAAACTCCTAACTCCTCTAACATTGGTGGGATGTGGAAGTTTAGCAATTACATCTACTTTATCTCTATCCACTTCAATTCCTTCCTTTGAAATTTTATGACCAAGAACGATGCCTTCTTTAACCATGAAATGGCATTTCTCCCAATTAAGAACTAGATTTGATTGTTCGCATCTAATAAGCATTCGTTCCAGATTAACTAGACATGTTTCAAAAGTATCACCGAAGACTGAAAAGTCATCCATAAAAACTTCCATGCATTCTTCTATCATGTCATGAAAAATCGCCATCATGCACCTTTGAAAGGTTGCAGAGGCGTTGCAAAGTCCAAATGACATGCGTTTGTAAGCAAAAGTACCATAAGGGCACGTGAATGTGGTTTTCTCTTGGTCTTCGAGTGCTATTGGAATTTGAAAATATTCGGAAAACCCATCTAGAAAACAATAGTAACTGTTTCCGGCTAATCTTTCCAATATTTGATCAGTAAAAGGTAAGGGAAAGTGATCTTTTCTGGTGGTGTCATTTAATTTTCTATAATCAATACATACACGCCATCCTGTTACAGTCCTAGTAGGAATAAGCTCATTTTTTTCATTTGTAATGACAGTCATGCCACCCTTCTTAGGTACGCATTGAACTGGGCGTACCCATGGACTATCAGAAATTGGATAAATTAAACCTGCATCTAGCAGTTTAATAATTTCTTTCTTAACAACATCTTGCATATTAGGATTTAGTCTTCGTTGGCGTTGCACATACATTTTATGACCTTCTTCCATAAGGATTTTATGTGTGCAATACGAAGGACTTATTCCTTTAATGTCATGAATTTTCCATGCAATGGCTGGTTTATGAGCTTTTAACACAGAAATGAGTTGTGATTTCTCATTTTCAGTAAGAGAAGACGATATTATTACAGGTAATTCAGATTCACCATGTAAATAAGCGTATTCCAAATGGTTTGGAAGTGGCTTTAACTCTAGTGTTGGTGGTTCTTCTATCGATGATTTATATCGATATCTGTCTTCCTCTTTTAGCATTTGAATTTCTTCTATTGTTGGTTCATATCCATTAGCCATTAGTGTAGCTAACATTTCAGTTTCATCAATTGGTTCAGTTCCTTCTCCTAAAGAACATTCTCCTGTTCCTTGTAATTCTGGAAATTCTTCTAACAATTCTGCACGTGAATCTATAGTTTGAATATAATAGCATGTATCATCTGCAGATTGCGGTTGTTGCATTGCTCTATCAACTGAAAAGGTAACACTCTCGTCCTCTATACTTAGGGTCAGTTTCTTACCAAACACGTCTATCATTGCTTTAGCCATGTTTAAGAATGGTCTTCCTAATATGAAAGGAACTTGAGAATCTTCTTCCATGTCCAGAACAACAAAATCTACTGGAAATACTAAAGTACCAACTTTAACTAGCATGTTCTCCATTATCCCTCTAGGATATTTTATTGACCGATCGGCTAGTTGTATACTTATTCGTGCTGGTTTCAATTCTCCAAGGTCTAGTTTAGTGTATAGTGAATACGGCATTAAATTTATACTAGCACCTAAGTCTGCCAATGCTTCTATTGAACTAAGACTACCCAGAAAACATGGAATTGTGAAACTTCCTGGATCTGATAATTTTTCTAGTATCTTATTCAACAGCACTGCTGAACAATTAGCATTCATAGTAACGGCCGAGAGTTCTTCCATTTTCTTTCTATTCGATATTAGATCTTTCAGAAATTTAGCATATCTAGGCATTCCTGAAATTACATCAATGAAAGGAAGATTTACATTTATTTATTTAAACATATCCAAGAATTTGGATTGCTCGGCTTCAAGTCTCTCTTTTTTCATTTTACTCGGATAAGGAAGTGGTGGTTGGTATGGTTTAACATAAGGTTTAGCCTTAACTGTGTTATCTTCATTAACCTTTTCAACTACCGGTTCTTTTTTCTTATCTTGTTCAGGTTGTGGTTCTTGTGGAGTAGGAATAGCTTTATCAGAAATTACAGGTATTTCAGGTGGTTTAAGTGTAATACCACTTCTTATGGTAATGGCTTTAGCTGTTTCATTCCGGGGGTTAGCATTTGTATTACTAGGTAAACTTCCCGGTTTTCTTTCACCTATTAACCTTGCTAGGTTACTTACTTCTTGTTCTAAATTTTGAATAGAAGCTTGTTGATTTCTAAATGCTTGAGTATTTTGTTCATTAGTTTGTTTCTGAGATGTGAAAAACTGCGTTTGAGTTTCAACTAGCTTCGTCATCATATCTTCTAAATTCGGCTTTTTATCATCGGTTTGTGGTGGTTTGTTTTGAAAATTAGGTCTTTGCTGGTTGTAAGTATTGTTGGATACTTGTTGATTACTAGGACCTTGTTGGTTGTTGTATGGAATATTTCGGTTATAATTCTGGTTTTGATTGTAAATTGGTCTTGGCGGTTGATAATTATTCTGATAATTATTTCCAGGCCTTTGGTTTAGATATGAAACATTCTCTCTTTGTTCCATTGTTAGTTCAATACAGAGACAATCTTTTGTCAAATGTGGTCCTCCACACTGCTCACAACTAATTCGTATTGAGTGTATATCCTTAGTCATCTTTTTCATTCGTCTCTCGACAGCATCTATCTTTGCGGAAATGGAATCTAAGTCATGGCTAGAATCGGCTCTAGCTGCTTTAGATGATCTAACGATATCTTTTTCTTGGTGCCACTCATGTGAGTGGGAAGCAGTGTTATCAATAATTTTGTAAGCATCAGTTTCTGTTTTCTTCATAATGGAACCACCAGCTGCTATATCTATGTCTTTCCTTGTAGTGATGTCGCATCCTTGGTAGAATATTTGTACTATTTGACAGGTGTTTAAACCATGTTGCGGACATCCTCTTAATAACTTTCCAAATCTTGTCCACGCCTCATATAGAGTTTCATTCGGTTTCTGTGTGAACGTAACAATTTCTCCTTGAAGTCTTACGGCTTTAGATGCCGGAAAGAATTGTTTAAGAAATTTTTCAACTAAAACGTCCCATGTATCAATCGCCCCTTCAGGTAATGATTCCAACCAATCTTTGGCTTCTCCCTTTAAAGTCCAGGGAAATAACATGAGATATATCTGTTCATCCTCCACTTCTCTTATTTTAAATAGTGTGCAGATCCTATTAAAGGTACGAAAATGTTCATTTGGATCTTCCTTCGGCGCACCACTAAATTGGCATTGATTAGTCACCATATGTAGAATTTGTCCTTTGATTTCATAATCTGGCTCATTAATGTCTGGATGAGTAATTGCGTGACCTTGGCCAGTGCGTTTAGCTCGCATTCGGTCTTCCATACTTAAAGGTTCCAGATTCTCCATAATTGAATTTGTTGAATCTGAATCACTAAAGGATTCTGATTTAATGGTTCGTTCCTCAACAATCTCTGTTTGAATGATTGGTGGTTCCGGAGGAAAAATTAATGGTTCAGGATCTATGAATTGTCCCTGAATATTCTCCGGATTCTCAATTGTGAGGTCGGGTTCAAAAAATGGATTATCGGAAATTTGAATTGGAGTACTTGGTCGACTGGATGACGATTCTAAAGAAAAATCAACGGCGATAATATTTGCTAGATGTCTTGATCTAGTTACAGGTGGTGAACGTACAAAAGGTGGTGAACGTCTTGCTCGGTGCATTCACTGAATATCCTATTAGTTTTTAAAAGGAAAGAAAAATTATATAAGTTATCCAATTAATAGACTTTTCTGATTTTGCCCAGGTTTCGAATAGCCAAAAGATGCAGCAGAGGGGCAGGATTCGTTTGGTCTCAATAAAATTGAGTACTGTTTGGCTCCAATAACCCGGTCCACGTACAAATCCAACTATTACTACGAACCAGAAAATTTTGATGTCTATCAATTTAACCACTTAAAATAAATTTTCGTAATTTAAAGAAATATAGAGAAGAAGTAGAATAAAAATCTATGTCCTAAAACTAGAGTGGCGAGAAATAAGAAAGAAAAAGAGCGCGTCGAAAAAGGTTGAAAAAGAAAAGGGTTGAAAAATAAAAGGCGTCGAAAAATAAGAAAGAAAAAGAGTGACTTATAAAACTTTAAAACACTCGACTAACCCAACCTTATTACTATCACTAACTTAAAATTAAAATTACAAATTGAGATTACTAATTGGAGTGATAATTGATACATAGGTAAAAGGCGTCGAAAAATAAAAATAAGAAAGTAGCGTGTTGAAACTTAAAAAAAAAAAAAACTAAAAACTAAGAATTAAAAGTTGCGTCTAAAAATATTAAAGCTTACAAGAAAAACTATATCCCAAATGGCAATATCTTAAAAAGGCACTAAAATATAAAAATGGCGTCGCAAAATTCTAAAGCACCTAAATCTTAGTCTAAAGAGAAAGCACTTAAGGGATTTTACGGCAAAGCCTAAAAATCTATAAATAAAAATAACTAAGGCAAAAACTATGACTTAGAACTAAAAAAGAGCGAAAAATACAAATATTACGCTAAAACAAATAAAAAGATACAAAATATAAAAATAAACTTAAAGTTGTAAAAATTACAATTTTTATAAAAATATTATTTTTATATTATTTATTTTATAAAACTATTAAGTTTATATAAATTAAATAACTAATTAAAACTAAATAATACAAAATAATAATAAAAACTAAATTAAAAATTAAATTAAAACACTAACCTAATTAGGGTTATAATTAAAAAATAAAAATAATAATTACTCCGTATTTAATGCAGTTTAGGGTTTCTGTGTGACCTGTCTGGGAGGCTCCGCGAGTCGCGGTGAACCCAGTTCAATATCTCCGCAAGTCGTGGAGATAGCAGGTTCAAAAGAGACAGGTCAAGTTTCGACAGGTTCAACGTAATTATTTTTTTATTTTTTTTTATTTTTCTATTTTTAATTTAATTAATATATTTATATAAATTTAATAAAACTTATATTTTAAAAACTAAAATAAAAATAAAGATACTTATAATTTTATAAATAAAAATCTTAAAAATAAATTTATAAATATTTTTTTTTTCGGTTTTTGATTTTTTATATATTTTTTTTATATTTAAAAAGTATATATTTTACAAAAACTAATTAAAAATTAATAAGAAATTTTTTTTTATGTGGCGTTTCGCTTCGGCGTTCCCCGGCAGCGGCATCAAAAATTACTTGATGTTATGCGAGGTGTATATGAAATAGCTTATATTTTACTAGGAAAAACTATTAAATTAGATACAATTTTACACAAGATATTTATTTATTTATAGAATGGATATACTTAAACCTTGCTACAACACTTATAGGCAGTGTACCTAATCGTACAGTAGTGTAGTTTTTAGTAAGTCCGGTTCGTTCCACAGGGAAAATCTTTAAACAAAGCTTAACGCTATATTAGTTTAATTTATAAAAATACAAATATATATATAAGTAATATTATTATTAAAAAAGGGGGGGTTTTACCGTTTAATGACCGGTTTGTCGATTTTTAAAACTTTAGTCGCAGTTAAAACCTAATGTAAAATATTAAATAAATAAAAGACTTAATTTAAAGCGTAAAGTAAATAACGATAATGAAATTGCGATAAATAAAAATGCGATAAAATAAAACTACGATAATTAAAAATACGATAATTAAAATTGCAATTAAATACAATAACAATAAATAAAAGTGCGATAATTAGAAGTGCAATTAAATATAAAATAAAGGAAATTAAATATGAAATAAAATAATTATGCTTATTTAAACTTCCGTAATCATGATGTTTGACGTGTTGATTTTAGTTTTATGCCCATGGGTTAATTGTCCTTTGTCCTGAATTATTTAATATGTCCGTCTGGTTTTTGTCCATAACAGTCCATCAGTCATAAATATAAAGTGCGAGTATCCTCGTCAAATTATCCTTATACCCGAAGTCAAATATTCCAACTAATTGGGGACTTAAACTGTAACAAGGTTTTAATACTTTGTTTAATAATTACACCAGGTTATCGACTGCGTGTAACCCAAGGTTTTAATATTTTGTTATCAATTATGCCAAGTGTCCTTGTACATAATTTCACCCCTGTTTTAATAATTTCATAGACTATTAATCCATTCCCGTGTCCGGTTAAATGAACGATTATTCGTACATATAAATATCCCGCCCATCGTGTCCGATCGAGTGTATATGGTTATTTATAGGGACGTCCAATTGTAAATCTTTATATTAAAATTAACAAACTATCATTTAGTTAAACAAATATAAAGCCCATTAATAGCCCATAGTCTAATTTCCACAAGTGTCGTTCTTTTGTCCAAACCCCAATTATGGTACAAAGCCCAATTACCCAATTTTAATAATTAGCCCAACATCATGATTACTTCGGCATTAAATAAGCATAATAATAATTTAGCTACGAGACATTAAATTAAAAAGGTTGAACATAACTTACAATGATTAAAAATAGCGTAGCGTTACACGGACAGAATTTCGACTTACACCCTTACAACATTCGCTAACATACCCTTATTATTAGAATTAAAAATTAAAGTTAAAATTAAAATTATAATATATATATATATATATATATATATATATATATATATATATATATATATATATATATATATATATATATATATATATATATATATATATATATATATATATATATATATATATTACGTATGAATGAGGAGAAGAAAAAGATATATAAAACTCGTCGAATTCGCTGGCTTTTATAGGCAGTTTCAGAATTTGGGGCTCCGCGAGTCGCGGTATATTTCCCCTTCAAACTCCGCAAGTTGCGGAGTTTGCTTTTATAGCTCATCCCTTTTTGGATCTTCTTTGCCGACGGTTTTAATATATAAATATAATATATATAATTAATTATATATTATATTATATTTATATACATAGTTAACTTGTAATTTTTAGTCCGTTGCGTCAAGCGTTGAGAGTTGACTCTGGTCCCGGTTCCGGATTTTCGAACGTCCTTGCGTACAATTTAATATCTTGTACTTTGCGTTTTGAATCTTGTACTCTTGTAATTTTTAGACGTTTCTTATCAATAATTGGAACCACTTTGATTGTATTTTGTACTTTTGAGCTTTTTGGTCGTTTGCGTCTTCAATTCGTCGAATCTATCTTTTGTCTTCACCTTTTATTATTTAAACGAATATCACTTGTAAATAGGACAATTGCAACTAAAAGATTATCTTTCTTGAGGGATAATGCTATGAAATATATGTTCGTTTTTAGCATTATCATAAGCCTTGAGGTCGTTTCCGACCGCTTTTAGAGTTCTTAACTCTTGTTCAAGCTTTCGGGTTTTCTTGCGCGGAAAGTATTCGGTGATCATCTTTTCTTTCAAATCGGACCAAGAGAGAGCGTGGGCTTCATCGGTACCCACCGATTGTACATACGTGTTCCACCACGTGAGAGCGATACCGGCAAAAGTGTGGGTGGAATATTTAACCTTGTCTTGGTCCCGGCAACCGCTTATGTTAAAAACGGCTTCCGTTTGCTCAAACCATCGAGTGAGAGCAACCGGTCCTCCGGTCCCATCGAAAGTATGAGGTTTGCACCCCATGAAAGCTTTGTAGGAGCATCCCTCGTTTGAGTTACCAGCTCCATTGTTGTTGTTGTTGTTGTTGTTGTTGTTGTTGTGGTTGTTGTTATTGTTGTTGTTGTTGGAAGAGTGACCGGCCATGGCCGCATCCACGGCGGTGGCTATCATTCGTTGTAGAGCTTGTTCGGGTGTTTCATGGTGTGGTACACGGCGAGGAGGCATTGTTCTTTCAAAACACGAGAATATCGTTGATTAGTATTCTCAATAACACTAACCGTGATTTGGAATGAGGATAAAGAGAAAATTTTCCTTGACTCGCCTTTAATTCTTTATGTCATAATGTCAGAACGTTCATATGAGTCACCATAATATAATCCCGGAAATTATATTACCCTAATTCATATGTGCATTCGACATTATTTCACTAAGTCAAGGTGGCGTGTCAATCAAATTAAACAACGTGAGATTAAGATGGGATAAAAGTTAGATATGAATAAAAGAGTTTGAGTATAAATGCACAAGTAGTCAAGTAATTCCTACTTCAAGTCTATATGCCGGTTGTAGTCTAGACTCACTAATGTACCCTACGACTCGGGGTTGACACTAATGAACTCTAAATCCCTACAACCAACGCTCTGATACCATCTATAGCGACCCGACAAAATCATCATTGACGGCGCCGTCTACTTAGGTTCCGTTATGTGATCATAAGTCTTTAAAACAACGTTTGACCAAAAGTATGTCGCATTCATTTCAAAAGTAAGGATGTTTCAATGTTTACAAAGTAGTTCGACAACTAGTTACATTACAATGTTTAAAGTACAATTGAAACATATGCGACACAATTTAAGAATAGGTCAAAGACGCTCCACGTATGCATGTATACTCGACATCCAAGCAAGTATCAAAAAGTATAGTGCGGAAGCATGTATCACCTAGTATTCAAGGACCTGAGAAAAACATAGAAAATTTGTCAACGAAAACGTTGGTGAAATCATAGGTGTATGTATAAAGTATGTTTTGAACCACAAGATTTAGTATAAACCGATTATCAAGTGTATACATCTCAAAAGATGTGTTTGTGTCACGAGCATCCAATTATCAAAGCTTAACTTAATCTTACCTCTGCATATAGTGTTAGAACCTACACTATTCCGATAAAATTATATTTCATTCGCTAACGGTAGCGAACCGTCCGAATGAGGGTTCGTTAAACCCGTATGGCCACACAACATAAGTTCTCGCTTACACCCTACAAGTGTAACTAATGATAATTGGACTTGAGGATTTTTGTTCTAACTCGTATGTATCTTTGCTTTCGTATTTGTGTTCAAGTTTAAAAGTATGAAAGTATAAAATGTATACAATGTATATGTTTCTCATCCCACGATTTAAAAGTATAAAAGTTATCGAAAAGGTGGGACTATGATCTCACCTTGAGTGCAAGCGTATAAAAGTACTTGGCAAGTAAACGTGTGCAAGAACGAATGCTAGTCTTGACCTAAACAAGTAGGTCGTATCAATAACGGTAAACACGATTGGTCAAAGTTGTTCAATTAGTCCTATGGCTCGTTACGACTCGATTACATATAGCATGTGAATCACGTTGCCAAGTTTCATGCATGATTCAAATATAAAAGCATGTTAGGATGATTGCATAAGTATTTGGTTAAGTTTAAACGAAAGTCAACTTTGGTCAAGTCAAATTCAACGAAAAAAGTCAACACGTTCGGGTCGGGTCCCGAACTATTTTCTAAGGTTTTTAATCATATATGAGCATGTTAGAACAAGTTACATGTTAATCGGAGGTGCGTAGCATAGTTAGAATTTAACGGTAAACGACCAACCAAATCAGAATCTGGCTGTTCATTTGGACGGCATCCAAATATGCTGGATGGCGTCCAGATGTGAAGGTCTGGATGGCATCCAGAATCTTGGACGGCGTCCCAATCAACGCCCAGGTCCTGCTTACTGAAATACATAAGTGCACGAACCAAAACCCAAACAATCCCAATTTATGACCCCCAAACAATCAAAACATGAATATTATATCATCGGAAAGGTATTTTGATGAGGAAAACAACTAAACACCTTTCATCAAACAATTCATCATTTACATCAACCAAAAATGCATTAAATGCCTATCATTTAGGACATTCAAGTTCATAATTGCACATTTATGATTCGGGAAATAAATGCACATATCCAATACGCCGTTTCGTAGGTAATTACGCATACAATATAACTAAACACTTACAAGCAATATTGTCAAGCATTTGAAGCATCAAAAGTCCATTTTACTTCTATCAAACCCTAACTCAAATCATAATTTCATCAATCATGTTAATGGTGTATTTCCAAGTCAACTTACACATCAAATTGAAGCTAGTGATGCTAGTAACACATTTAATACATGAACTTTTAACATCTAACAACATTTAGGCAACCAAATCCCAAAATTAAACACACCAAACTTCAAGTTCATGCTAGTTAATTAAAATAACAAAATCGAGCATATAAATCACATATTCATGTTAGACTTGAGCCATAGACACTAATTAACACTTCTATAAGTTAAAAACATCAAGAACACAAATTCTAGTGTTTTTAGAAAGTTACCCAAATGCAATGAGATTGGTATGGATTCGAAGAGGAAAATGCAAGGATTCCGAATATGTAATTTGTTTTAGTTGATGCTTGCTAGATTCAAAATAGATGATGATTCTTTGTTTGGTTGTTTGAGAGAAAAAGAATGGGAGTATTAGAGAAAGAGGAGGATGAATGAATGGAGGAGGAAGGGTTTGACCCTTGACCTAGTCAAATGTTTGGCATCTTTGCGAGTTTAGTCCCTCAAGTTTGAATCGGGTGCGTGAATTACCTAAATGAGATAATTTAAAACACGTATTAGCGGAAGATGTTATAATTATATAACGGACTTTAAAATAACATAACGGAAGGTAAACGGAAAAAGGCGGGATGTTACAAAGAGTATACCTTTCAGACTTGGAAACAAAAATACCTTTACCTGGAGATCCCTTTAGATACCTTAACACTCTTAAAGCAGCCTTCAAATATGAATTAAGAGGAGAATGCATATGCTAACTTAAACAGTGAACCACATAAGCAATGTCTGGCCTTGTTAATGTTATATTATATTAATTTTCCAATGAGCTTTTGATATTCACTTATATTGTCTAATAAGAAATTAGAATTACTATGTTGATCAGAATTATCAAAAACAATTCCACATTCCATAAGTGTAATAGCAGATTTACTAGCAAGTAATCCAAATTCTGAGATTACTTCAAGACAATACTTTCTTTGTGACAAAGTAACACCATTTTACTGTTCAACAAGCTTAATATCTAGAAAATATTTTAGCTTGCCAAGATCTTTAACTCTAAATTTTGTGTTTAAAAAATCCTTACACTTCTTAATTTCAGTTTCACTGGTCCCAGTAATCACTATGTCATCCACATACACAAGCAGATAAACACACACATCACCATCACATTTAATAAACAAGGAATAGTCATTAATACTCTTGACAAAACCAAATTCAACAAGTGCATCACAAAACTTTTCATTCCATTTTCTATGAGCTTGTTTCAAACCATACAAAGATTTAACCAACTTACACACTCTTTTATCATCTTTTATTAAAGTATCCTTCAGGAAAATCCATATAAACATCTTCAACTAAATCACCATACAAAAAAGCATTGTTTATATCAAGTTGATACAAAGGCCAGCAGTTATTAATAGCAACAAAAATAACAATTCTCACAGTAACCATTTTCACAATAGGACTGAAGGTTTCATCAAAATCTAATCCTTCTCTTTGGTTATAACCTTTTGCTACTAACCTAGCCTTATATATCTATCAATCTCACCAGAAGACTTGTATTTTATTCTATAAACCCATTTACAACCTATAGATTTTCTACCTAAAGGTAAGTCAGTTAAAATCCAAGTTCCATTTCTATTTAAGGCTTCAATTATATTGGTTTAGTGTGACCATTGTGTATTGAATTTGAGTTTTCAGTTTTTACAATAAATACTTAACATACAAAACTTTTGGCATTGGCTACGTGTTAATCTGAGCTGTGGATATTTTTCTAAAAATTCCTAAAGTTACTGCAGCGGTTATTGTGATTTAAATGAGTTCAAAACTAATATGTGTTTTGGCTCTTAACATTGATTGAGTTTGACAATTGTTTTAAAACACATTTTTAGTCAGTGTTGACTAGACGACCTGGGTTGATTATTGAATTGATTTTTGTTGACCATTTTGTCGAACCTTTAAAACAAACGTGTATGAGTTTTATATTATAGAGCATATAGTATTTTAATTATTATAAAGGTTGGCGTTTATATAATGAAATGAGTTTCAAATTTGGACTTGGTTATTAAAAGAGTTGACTATTATTTTGGAATAGAGAAACGTTGACCTTCACGAAAGAGATGACTTTTGGGTTGACTTTTCGTTGACTTTTCTTAACTTTCTATTATTAGTACGGAACATTATCTTAATTAATAAACTAACTTAAAGGGGTAAATTTTATGATTCAAAGGTTAAAGTTGACCGAATTTTAATTTAAGTTAAACATCTTACGCAATGAATTCTAAAAATAGAAACTTTTATAATTAAATTTCATTTAACATGAAATGGGTTGATTATGGTCAAACTTGTGCATTTAAGATTATATGCATGACATGACATGACTTAGAATACATGAACATAGTAATTAACCGACATGTATTTTTAGGTTGAGTACACGGGTCAAGTTACGACAGCTTACTATTCGTTTGTCGAACACCTAGCTGAGCGCTTTAAGGTGAGTTCACAGTCCCACTTTACTGTTGTACACTTTTGGGATGAGAATACATGATTTTTTTGAAAAATTTTTACGATATAGACATGAGCATTTAAACTACTTATGCATGAGTTACAGACCAAAAAGTCCTTAGCTCAAATATGTTAGATTACTTATGTAAGCGCGAATTATATGGACAAATCTGTTGGGTTTGTTAACCCCACCCTACAATAAATGAAGTGCATGTTACTTCGTAAACGATACACTTGGTCAGTGTACACTAGTATAGGGTAAATGAAATCATATAAGATACTATGTGTGGTGTTAAGCTTCATAATTCGAGTGCTCAGGAAATGCATACACTTTTGTAACTGTTTCCGGCTTAAATATCGTGGTCTATGAATCTGCTTATGCTTTTGATTACAAAATGTGAATTCATCAACTACTTTATGTTGACCTTTAGCATGTTTATTCTCAGGTTTTCAGATGTTGCTTCCACGATTTACTAGAGTTTGTTGGGTTAATCATTTTATATGAGTTTAGTAATTATTTTATATTTTATCCTAAGTTTGGATTTAATATATTATTTGTTGCTATTAACAAAAGAACAATTGGTATCAAGAGCTAGGTGCAGCTTCAACTAGGGTGGTGTAAGAGTTTCACGAGAAGAAATTAGAGCGCGGACAAAAAATCGGTAGAGCCCGTGGCCAGGGTTTGTTTTCTTGGGTGGTGGAAGAATTCATTTATCCAGAAAAGTTGAAGCGATCAAAGGTTGTTGTCAAACAAGCGAGGTAAATTTGTTTGTGAAAATAGACTAACCGGTGGTGGTACAAGAAAACGTGATAACGTGTGCGACTTGTTTTCTTGAGCGGTGTAAAAGGCTCTTGAACAAATATGACCGGATTGAGTATGAATTTCTTCACACATCAGAGAACATTGTGGCTATGGAAGTTCAAATCGAGATGACTGTGGACGTGGCTGAGGAAGAGGTCGGGTGTCCGGGTGAGTCGAGATGGTGTTGAACAATTCAAATCGAGATGACTGTGGACGTGACCGGGGATGAGGCCGGGAGTCCGGTGAGTCGAGATGATGTAGAACATGTCCAGGAGAGTTGCGGTAAATGTTAGAAGTGTGGTTAACCGTCGATGAAGATAAACTGATTAATGGCTTGATTGTTGGATTAATCAGTTTATATGGGTTTAGTAATTATTTTATATTTTCCTATGTTTGGATTTAATATATTATTTGTTGCTATTAAAAAAAAAAAAAAAACAGAGTTTGCATGCTTGCATGAGTGGAGTTTAGCTTTTATGGAAACTTTTGAAAAATAAATGTGAATCCTTTGAAAAAAGTCTCATTAAGAGGGCGTAATCATTGTTATTGGACCTTGTATTAACACGCCGTCATATGAATTTTGGCGGGGTGCTATATAATTAGAAGACAAGAGTGCATATTGGGTAATTGGTGAAGGATCTTTATATGGGTGACTACCCTTTGTCATCTCTTTGTTACTTAATTACAGGGTTTGCTCTTAATTTTGTTCACGTAAAAGTTTCTATTTTCAACGATCCAGTTTTGATAACGTTAAGATATTATTGATTTGGTTAATAATATTGTCATAGCTGATGTATTTAATTTAATTAGTGTTGCAGAATAACATTAATAATCATATTGTCCATGGCCAATGGGTAGGGTGGATGATGTATACATGGTTTATCAATTCTTCTTGTAACTTATGGTTCCCAATGTTGGAAAATTAATAAAAGATGTGAATTAAAATTGATATTAAGAGAGTATTGAAAGGTTGCAATAATTGTGACTTATCATATCTTTTAACCTATCAATACTAATGACATTTTATAGTCATCAAGTGTTCATCCTTTTAGCTTCCCCATGATTTATAAATAGAGGTGTGTTCTCTACTTTTGTTTGAGCTCATGGAAAAAATTAACACTTACACACAAGTTCATGTAAACTTTTGTAAGCATATTAGGCGTTCTTTTCATATAGAACCAAATCAACTTTGATCGAGGGAGGAACAACCATTCGGTTTAGCTTACGAAGTACTAAGACAACCTTTTCAGGCATGAGTTCAAGTCCGGCAGTACTACTGCTTCGGCCATTGTACCCTGGGAAACAGACGACGTGTAGACGGCGAATCTGTTTTAAGGGAACCGTGTCTAACACGGGCCTCGACTCATCATTTGTTGATGAATATCTTTCGGTTCTCTCCATGAGATAATATCCTTTGTATACTCAGGTATGGATATACTTTTATTCGTTATTGAATTAAATTTATTCGGGTACTATATATTATTTCCTACAATCTTAAAACAGATTATTATAAATGATACCCGAAATTTGTTGATCAGGAGACATTTTGAGTTTTGTAAATCAAATAATATAAAACGATGAAGGTATAGTTAAACCATTTGTTAAGCTTCTTTAAATCTGGTATTCCAACTGTTGGACAACAATAAGTTCCATTTGAATCTTGGTTTAATTGAAATATTTTATAACGTACATTCACATTTCAATTTTGTTTGGTATTGTATGAATAAATAAACAAAAAAGATTATCACACACTGTGCTAAATTAGAATTGTATAGTATTATTCGTATTGGTTTGAACAATGTTGTCAAAATTTTAAAACCGTTTGACTACATTTCATGTTGGTCAATAAGACCTTTTGGTTTCGGTAAGTGGTTTAAGATATAAAGGTTTGACATCAACATAAAACGTACATTGATTTTGACAGATATGGATAATGAGGGGTCGTAAACTTTGGTTTACACTTATACTCCATACTGAAAAAAGGATTTTATTTGTCAACGTTGAAAATACGTTTGATAAGAGATTATTTGAATAATATTTGTATTTGTACTACAAATAGCTTTTGAAAATGTCAACTTGATTAGAACGGAACTCAATTATTGGTTTAATATGACCTTTTGTAAATTTTGATTTATACAAAATGTTTGCGTATTGCAATAGTTTGAACAGGTGATCGAAAGACCGTTTAAATTGTGTGTGGAATTTATATGTCAACTCTGTCTTAGTTTTGGCTTTGTCCATTAAAGAGCTGGATAGTCTTGACGATAGTTTTCTTATAAAATTACGTACGTCAACAACTGCTATATTGTCTCCTATTCAAGGCTTGAATGTGTAGCCTTTGTGAAAAAGTAAAAGAGTTTGAGACTGATTTTGTAACATGTATAGGTTGTGCATTTGATAAATACTTATATATTTAGACTAAGTTGACTTTGTTTGTTTTGCAAAAGTTCATAATAACGATATTTTTTGACAAAACGTTATTTAAGAAAAAACCTTTTCATGTGTCATGTATGAACTATACCAAGAAACAAAACATGTGTGTTTTGGTTAAAATACATTTTTAACGTTTTATGGAATAATGCCTTGGTCATTTATTAAAGATATAAGGATAATGATGTGTAGAGGTGTTTCTACACTTTCTTTGCATATTGTAAAGATAACTGGCATTATTGAAATTGTTGTTAAAATGATGTTGGATGATGGATTTAACAACACGATGTAGTTTGAGAATAAATTCAAACATATTGGTTTGGAATAAAAATTTATTCAAAACATAAGTTCTAGTGACTTGTTGGGTCTTGGGTTACATTCCATTAAGTTGCAAAGTTTACTACCTTCGAAATATTATTGTATTCAAAACATATGGTTAAGTACCTTCTTGAGCTTGAAATATAATTGGTATTCAAAATGTAAGATCCAGTACCTTACCTATTTTGAAAGATAATGGTCCTCGAAATACGAGGTTTAATAAGTTATTGGTCTTGAAATATAACGATACTCAAAATAGGAGGTTTATTACCTTTTTGGTTTTTGAATATAAACGTATTTGAGGCATGAGATTTTGAAGTCATTTTGATAATAGTTAACATGAGATATAAACAGCCTACTACTCGACGACAATGTAGTTTGTTAACTATTTGATGGTAAAACTTTAGAACATATTGTTGTTTGTTCTAAATTGTTTTAGTCTCTTAATGAAACGTGTTAATGAGATAGTGGATGTAAAGTTTTTCAACTTGAAGAACCGATTTGCATTCCACGAAAGGGCTGTGATGAGAACTATGTGGATATATTGCATATCTCATGAGTGTGAAAAACATGTTTGGCTTAACATGTTTAGTTGAAACCTGTTTGGTTTAACATGTGTGGTTGAAACCTATTTAGTTTAACCTAATTGTGATCGTTGGAACTTTCATATTAGTTCAGTCGATGATCACAAGTGAGAATGACTTGGTGGTCATTTCTGGTGGTTGAAACCTATTTGGTTTAACCTAGGTGTGATCCTTGGAGCTTTCGTATTAGTTCAGTCACGAGTAAGAATGACTTGGTGGTCATTTCTGATTGTATCGGTTACCATTTGAATGAGATAATGATAATAATGGATGGAATCAACATATCCCATCATCAAATTGGAAAGGTCAATTAAAATGTATGAGGCTTCTTTCTATAGATTGTCATGAAATTTTTTGTATCAGTTAAATTGTATTTTAGTACAAAACTCGAAATGAAATAGTTTTGGTTGGTTCACTTATATAAACCTACTACATTTCATAAAAGGGTGTTAGTCAATGAAACATTACTTCTTCTTTATAATTATATTTTTAATGAAGTGATAAAAGATTTGAGTAATATTTTTTTCAAAATGGGTCATGACAATAGTTGAAAAGAATTTAGTTATGTCATTAAATGACATGGATTATATTTGAATACATTTAGTAAGATGTGATTTAAATTTGTGATTTGAAGACGCATGTTAATGCGAATGAAATGGCCTAAGGATACGTCATAATATGAGAAAATTTCATGTGTGAATTAAAGATACTACACTATAATGCAGTGTCTAGCGAGATTAATATCTTGGTTGGTAGATACTTCCACCTTGAGGGTTCGGCTAAGTGTCGGAAATACATTATAATTGACTTGACATTAAGAGGGTCAAGCTAGAAAAAAAAAAGGAATTATATGTATTCTTTGAGCCTAAACTTCATAAGATTATGATGATTTGAAGTAATTCAAATTATCTTGCGGTGATAAATTGAATTATATGGACTTTAAAGATGTCCAAGAGAAATTCTCTTGATACATAATTAAAGAAACCTCCTTCATAAGTGGCATATCATTGCGCATACGAAGGAAATAAGACTGTGTTGGTTAAGAATTCAATTATGATATTCAAAAGTTAATCACTTTGTTTTGATGATGACATAAAAGAGATAAGTGCTTAATCATATGTAAGACGACATGAGTTCATAAGCTTACACTATCTCTAGCAAAAGACCAATACATAAAAAATTAACTTGGTAAAACTGCTATGCGGCTGCACCACGGTCAACCGCGGATCTGACCGTAGATGTCCTGTTCCAACGGCTGCACCATTTTACAAAACTGTTGATCTACGGTCAACCTCACGGCCGACCGTGGATCGACCGCAGTTTTCTCTGTAACCAAATTCATCCACTTTAAGATAGACCACTTTGAGGCATCTATAATTTACAAAACCTTTTTAAACATACTTATAATAGTTGTCTTCTTTGATTTCAAAAGAGTTTTGAACCAAAAGATGTTAATTTTTACTAATCATACCTAACGACATCTTAATGACATTTTAAGCTCAAATAAGATTAAACACAAAAGTGTTTTACTTTTCAAGTGTTACAAAATGTCATTTAAATACATACTAATAATGGTCATCAAAGTCCCAATTAAAGAGGTGCTCTTCCATTATTTTTAATTACCATTTGTATGTATGTAAGTTTTAATTATATTCAAGCTAGTCAAGGTTGTAACAAGGTTCATTTAAGCTCCAACTAGAATCAAACTAGTTCAATCAAGATGCAAGTATATTCTAAAGAGCAAGACACTTCTATTAAGAAGATGACAAGCTATTAAAATGGACTAGTGAAGTTTTGGAGGCTTGTGGTTTGTCAAAGGATGATTAAAGCAACTAGTTAAAGGATTCTTCATTATAATCAAACTAGTCAAAATTAACTTGTTGCAAGCAACCAATGAAGTTTGATACTTCCATCCAAGTATTGACAAAGTGTAAGATTCATGGGTTATTGTGTTTGGAGCTTTGTGGGTTGTCAAGGGACAAGGTTTCAGCATTTGCCATAATATGATATCAATGACACAAGAGAAGGACAATGGAACTTTCCTCATTTGCAAGCTTATGTCAACTTCTTTGAATGCATCCAAAGTAAGAGATGATGGTCAAGGGTATCATGATGTTTTGGCATCTTTTTGCAGACATCAAACAAAAGAAAATGGCCAAAAAATGCAGATTACAACGGCTCTATAACGGATTTATTTTCAGTACAGCAGGGAGCGCGGTCGATCCACGGTCGACCGTGCAGAGAGCCGCGCAGGTTCTATCAGCATTTTTCTCTTCCTATATATACCAACATTTGCCAAACTTGAAGACCTTCTCTTTCCAACTGTAACAACCCAACCCGATAACCGACCATAAACAGTCCCAAAAAAAAAATTTAAAAGCTGCTGGACAGGGGAGTGCGCGGCGCGCATCCCCTGTAGTGCGCGGCGCGGACAGAGCACTCCAGCTTCTGTCCGAACTGTTTTTAACACACAAAAAGATGGACCACTTCCCGGCATTTTTAGACCGAACGCTTTTCACAACAAACTTATATATGTAAAACTAACACGAATCAAACATAAAAATGATGTTTTACAAGCGGGGCCCACACGACCCAAAATACAAGTTTAATACAAGTTTAGAGTTTCGACCACCAAAAAGTTTAAGTTCCAAACTACACAATGAGCATGGCGTTTGGGATTAAACTACCTGATGTTATGCGAGGTGTATATAAAATAGTTATTAATTTTAGCAGAAAACACTATTAAATACGATACAATTTTACACAAGATATTTATTTATTTATAGAATGGATATACTTAAACCTTGCTACAACACTTATAGGCAGTGTACCTAATCGTACAGTAGTGTAGTTTTTAGTAAGTCCGGTTCGTTCCACAGGGAAATGTTTAAACAAAGCTCAACGCTATATTAGTTTACTTTTATTAAAAATACAAATATATATATAAGTAATATTATTATTATAAAGGGAGGTTTTTACCGTTTAATGACCGGTTTGTCGATTTTAAGACTTTAGTCGCAGTTAAAACCTAATGTAAAATATAAAATAAATACAAGACTTAAATTAAAGCGTAAAGTAAATAACGATAATGAAATTGCGAATAATAAAAGTGCGATAAAATAAACTTACGATAATTAAAAAGTACGATAATTAAAAGTGCGATTAAATAACAATAAATAAAAGTGCGATAATTAGAAGTGCAATTAAATATAAAATAAAGGAAATTAAATATGAAATAAAAGAATTATGCTTATTTAAACTTCCGTAATCATGATGTTTGACGTGTTGATTTTAGTTTTATGCCCATGGGTTAATTGTCCTTTGTCCTGGATTATTTAATATGTCCGTCTGGTTTTTGTCCATAACAGTCCATCAGTCATAAATATAAAGTGCGAGTGTCCTCATCAAATTATTCTTATACCCGAAGTTAAATATTCCAACTAATTGGGGATTCGAATTGTAACAAGGTTTTAATACTTTGTTTAATGAATACACCAGGTTATCGACTGCGTGTAAACCAAGGTTTTACTACTTTGTTAACAATTACACCAATTACCCTTGAATGTAATTTCACCCCTGTTTTAATTATTCTAGTGGCTATTAATCCATTCCCGTGTCCGGTTAAATGAACGATTATTCGTACATATAAATACCCCGTCCATCGTGTCCGATTGAGTGTATATGGTAATTTATAGGGACGCCCAATTGTAAATCTTTATATTAACATTAACAAACTTTCATTTAGTTAAACAAATATAAAGCTCATTAATAGCCCATAGTCTAATTTCCACAAGTGTCGTTCTTTTGTCCAAACCCCAATTATGGTACAAAGCCCAATTACCCAATTTTAGTAATTAGCCCAACATCATGATTACTTCATTTTAAATAAGCATAATAATAACTTAGCTACGATACATTAATATAAAAAGGTTGAACATAACTTACAATGATTAAAAATAGCGTAGCGTTACACGGATAGAATTTCGACTTACACCCTTACAACATTCGCTAACATACCCTTATTATTAGAATTATAATTAAAATTAAAATATAAATTATATATATATATTTTACGTATATATGAGAGAAGAGAGAAAAATGGATATATTTTTGATCAGAATTCGGTTTGCTTTATAGGGGGTTTTTGAAATTGGGGCTCCGCGACTCGCGGCAAAATCCTCTTCAAACTCCGCGAGTCGCGGAGGATGAATTTACAGCTCACACCCTTGGAGTCTTTCTCTGCCGACGGTTTTTAATATATATATATAATATATATATATAATTAATATAATTAATTATATATTATATTATATTTATATACATAGTTAACTTGTAATTTTTAGTCCGTTGCGTCGAGCGTTCAGAGTTGACTCTGGTCCCGGTTCCGGATTTTCGAACGTCCTTGCGTACAATTTAATATCTTGTACTATGCGTTTTGAATCTTGTACTCTTGTAATTTCGAGACGTTTCTTATCAATAATTGGAACTTTTTTTATTGTCTTTTGTACTTTTGAGCTTTTTGGTCGTTTGCGTCTTCAATTCGTCGAATCTGTCTTTTGTCTTCACCTTTTATTATTTAAACGAATATCACTTGTAAATAGAACAATTGCAACTAAAAGCTTGTCTTTCTTGAGGAATAATGCTATGAAATATATGTTCGTTTTTAGCATTATCAAATATTCCCACACTTGAGCGTTGCTTGTCCTCAAGCAATATCGTCTTGAAATACTAGAATCACTTCTTTATTCTTCACACTTTGTACATCAGTGATTTCTATACGGCGGTATAAACAATGGTAGTAACGATATGGTTTACAGTCCCACATGACTATAAAAATTTAGATTCATTAAGGAAATTGGATCTTTATGAAAACATTTGATCTTTTGAAAATTAAATCTAGTTTTTACCCTAGATAAGTTTTCCGGAATAACCCTTTACCGGTGTTTGCAAAATATTTTTGTGGGTTTGGTGGGTTTCAGATTTGAAAATTTTAGCTCAAAACTTACGGTTTTGTGTCACCCACTTGCTAACCTTGTATTTGGAAAGCAACACGTCCAGTTTACTTGTCCCGTATATTACCTTTCGGTAAACTACCGTCCGGTTGAAAGGAAAGCGTTGAACAATCAACTGTTAAGGCAATGTCCCATGACATGCTTTTGATTATGGTCTATAACGTGTCGGACGCAATTACTATCCTTGGTATGAGCAATAGTAAAGCTCACCCTTATAATTTTTCGGTATGGCACAAGGTCCTGTCTTTGACCACTATGCAACCACCGTTCTTACGGTTGACACCCGATTTGGTTCAGGTGACCTAATGAATTCCAGGTGAATTCCTAGGATTTTACGTTCAATGGTAATGAACGCATTGAAAATAGGGTTTTCAGAAAACAAATCGGTTTATAATTTTGATCAAAATATTTTCTCGTTCAAGCTCGAGTTTAGATATCATTGAATTCCATGAGTTTGTAATTCTCAATCTTTAAGGTCAATCTCTAGGATTGAGTAATATCAGTCTTAAAAGCTGATTTTTAATCTTTAAGGAGATTATCCTTTCTGGGGATCTGATTCATTAGTCTTATCCAGCTAATTTGCATGGTGCCCCCCCCATTGTACGAGATAAATCCTTCTCATGGTTAGGATAAATCTGACCACTTGGCGACCCTGTTTAATGCTGAGGTCCGTGGATTTCCTGCTGATTTTAGTGATGACTTTTCTAGATTTTTCGTCAACCTACAGCTGGTCTGGACGACAACTTCATGACCTAAATCAAGAAGCGCGTGTCTTTTTTCGGAAGACTTTACTTCCTTTTAATAATGGAATTGATTCATCGTGTAGATTCATCTCTTCTTTTCTTTCATTGGGTAAAACAGTTTAGTTTAGTTCAAAGCAAAAGTATTTTCAGTTATTTGTTACAGATATATGTGACATATGTTTAAGATAACTTGGTAAATTTTCCCACACTTGGCTTTTATTTTCCTTTTTATCGTCCTCTATTCCATTTTAAATGAATTTTAACATTTTAGTTTGTTTCTTAATTTATGTCCTTTCCGAGGTAACAATAATTTCGGTGTTAAAACCTAGTTTTATCGTTCATAAATATGTATAAACATGATTTTGAATTCATTTAATTGAAAATTTTGAAAAATTTTACTAGAATTGGGTAGTCAGTATATAAGACTAGGGCTGTTCTTTATTATCAGAGAGCACTAGATTCTAATACAACTACTGCTTTACTAGTATTTTTAATGGTAACCAAGTGTATAAAGTAAAAAAAAAAAAAAAAATTTAAAATCCGAAAGAATTTAACCCCAAAAATATTCCCACACTTGAGCGTTGCTTGTCCTCAAGCAATATCGTCTTGAAATACTAGAATCACTTCTTTATTCTTCACACTTTGTACATCAGTGATTTCTATACGGCGGTATAAACAATGGTAGTAACGATATGGTTTACAGTCCCACATGACTATAAAAATTTAGATTCATTAAGGAAATTGGATCTTTATGAAAACATTTGATCTTTTGAAAATTAAATCTAGTTTTTACCCTAGATAAGTTTTCCGGAATAACCCTTTACCGGTGTTTGCAAAATATTTTTGTGGGTTTGGTGGGTTTCAGATTTGAAAATTTTAGCTCAAAACTTACGGTTTTGTGTCACCCACTTGCTAACCTTGTATTTGGAAAGCAACACGTCCAGTTTACTTGTCCCGTATATTACCTTTCGGTAAACTACCGTCCGGTTGAAAGGAAAGCGTTGAACAAGCAACTGTTAAGGCAATGTCCCGTGACATGCTTTTGATTATGGTCTATAACGTGTCGGACGCAATTACTATCCTTGGTAGGAGCAATAGTAAAGCTCACCCTTATAATTTTTCGGTATGGCACAAGGTCCTGTCTTTGACCACTATGCAACCACCGTTCTTACGGTTGACACCCGATTTGGTTCAGGTGACCTAATGAATTCCAGGTGAATTCCTAGGATTTTACGTTCAATGGTAATGAACGCATTGAAAATAGGGTTTTCAGAAAACAAATCGGTTTATAATTTTGATCAAAATATTTTCTCGGTCAAGCTCGAGTTTAGATATCATTGAATTCCATGAGTTTGTAATTCTCAATCTTTAAGGTCAATCTCTAGGATTGAGTAATATCAGTCTTAAAAGCTGATTTTTAATCTTTAAGGAGATTATCCTTTCTGGGGATCTGATTCATTAGTCTTATCCAGCTAATTTGCATGGTGCCCCCCCCCCCATTGTACGAGATAAATCCTTCTCATGGTTAGGATAAATCTGACCACTTGGCGACCCTGTTTAATGCTGAGGTCCGTGGATTTCCTGCTGATTTTAGTGATGACTTTTCTAGATTTTTCGTCAACCTACAGCTGGTCTGGACGACAACTTCATGACCTAAATCAAGAAGCGCGTGTCTTTTTTCGGAAGACTTTACTTCCTTTTAATGATGGAATTGATTCATCGTGTACATTCATCTCTTCTTTTCTTTCATTGGGTAAAACAGTTTAGTTTAGTTCAAAGCAAAAGTATTTTCAGTTATTTGTTACAGATATATGTGACATATGTTTAAGATAACTTGGTAAATTTTCCCACACTTGGCTTTTATTTTCCTTTTTATCGTCCTCTATTCCATTTTAAATGAATTTTAACATTTTAGTTTGTTTCTTAATTTATGTCCTTTCCGAGGTAACAATAATTTCGGTGTTAAAACCTAGTTTTATCGTTCATAAATATGTATAAACATGATTTTGAATTCATTTAATTGAAAATTTTGAAAAATTTTACTAGAATTGGGTAGTCAGTATATAAGACTAGGGCTGTTCTTTATTATCAGAGAGCACTAGATTCTAATACAACTACTGCTTTACTAGTATTTTTAATGGTAACCAAGTGTATAAAGTAAAAAAAAAAAAAAAAAATTTTAAAATCCGAAAGAATTTAACCCCTTCCCACACTTAAGATCTTGCAATGCCCTCATTTGCAAGAAATCAGTAACAATTTAAATTATTGAGGGTGATTAGTGTGAAAATGATTAAATTTTACCAAAGTTTCCAAATATATTGGCGTTTGTTTGCTGAATGATAAATGGTGCACATCATTTGTTCATTCCGTCTTGTTGTTATTTCACATATATTTTGCATTTTGTCGTCAAAATTAGTTGCTTTTGCTGAACTTAATGCCAGTCTTTGAAAATGCGTTGTTTTACCCTGTTGTGTACATAAGATAAACTGCAAACATATATACATATTTTTGAAGTTTGGTATATTACCCCACATTCAAAAATTATTAAAATCTAAGAATAAAAGTTAGATAATTATAAAAATGATTACAATATTAACAAAAGTATTAAACGTATCAATAATTACAAATTACAAAATAAAAAAAAATAAAAAGTAAACTAAGGATGATATTGGTACCAATAGGGGTTCCAGGCATAACCATAAGTGCTATAGAATGCTTCGGCAGGATCATACGTAGGATATGGTGGCTGCATCTCTATAGACCAAGGAGGGAAGATGGGTTTCGGTGTAGGAATATAGTTTCTACCTATATGTTGGCAATGAGCTATGATCTGGTTCTGATGAACTTGCCAATCTTCAAATGCTCTCTGTCTAGCATTTTCGTATTCCTGAGAAGCTATAAACCTATGCATTTCTTGCATCTCATTCCCCCCTCCTACATTACCTTGTTGCTGGTTTCTCTCCACCTGTGGATGTCTACCATGGTATCGTACTGCGGCGTTATTTCGCCTCTTCAAAACTTTCGCACCATGGTATACATTTAAACCTATAGCGTCGCGGGGTTCCGGCTCTTCTAGTAATAATCCCCCCCGACTTATATCCACACCGAGATATTCACCAATCAAAGTAATAAAAATACCACCTCCTATTATGCTATGTGGTCGCATCCCCCGAACCATAGCTGATAAATAATAACCCACACAATATGGTATACTTACAGCGCTTTGTGGGTCTCGAATACACATATGGTAAAACAAATCTTGTTCATTTACTTTTTCTTTGTTCTTACCCCTTTGTGTAATCGAATTAGCTAAAAACCTATGTATCACTCTTAATTCGGCTCTATCTATATCCAAATAAGAGTAATTTCCCCCTTTGAAACGGTGATGGCTTGTCATTTGACTCCACACACCGTGTGTATCAAAATTTTCATCTATCTTTCTACCGTTTAGTATCAATCCTCTACAATCGGCATACGCTAACTCCTCAGGCGTATATATACGTAAAGCCTGAGCCATGTCCAGTAAAGACATGTGGCGCATCGAACCGCCTAACAAAAATCTAATAAAAGAACGATCGGTTAAACTAGCTACCCGATCATTCAACTCTATACTACATAACAATTCTTCACACCATACTTTATATACAGGTCTACGTATGGTGAATAAATGTACCCAGTCATTAAAAGAAGAATTACCATACCTCTGTACAAGTAATTCCCTAATTGGCCCGGCCAATTCTACAGCTTCTAAGGGTCCCCATTCTATGACCCTCGGTACCTCAACAACCTTAGAATGAAGAGTATGCAAACCCCGTTGATATTTTGGATAATCTATCCAAAGTCTGTCAAATCTCAGGTTCGGGTGCAACTCTTCCAAGTGCATATCAGAAAAGGTCATGACTGGATGAGGTATATCCTGCTTGTAGTAGTTATCCACCTCCTGTTGTTCCAAATTCTCAGCAGGAGCATTGCGGGCTTGGGATGAAGATTCACCCCTTTCATTCTGCAAAACACATCAAACACAATTTTTGTGCATCCAAATATGCATTAGTGTCAGCAAAATCATCAATCAAAATAATTATAATGACATTATCAATTTATATCAAACTTGAGCTCATTTTCATATTTTCATCAAATCTACACTTTTTCAAATAAGCATATACGAAAATGTTCGCCAAGTTCATAAGCATTCAACTCAAATAACATGTCAAAATAATCATTACTAGCAATTAAACAAGTCTCAAATGGCATTATCTTTCAAAAATCAAGTTCATGAATTTTAGACTTGAAAAAGTCCACTTTAATTCTCAAAATCATGTTTAGGCTCAAAGTTTGGATCATTTAACTACCTAGACATGTTACACTACTCAATTTAGCAACAATTCATGACAAAAATCGGCCATAACCTGTTTATATCAAAAAGCCCCAAATTTGCTCAAGAACACAAACCCTAGATTACTCAAAATTTAAAGTTTAAGGCTTCTAATCATGTTAAACAGCATCAATCTAGGTTATACAAGCATAATACATAAACAATTTAAGCCTAATTACACTAAAAAGCATCAAAATCAAATTGGGGAAAAAATTGCTCAAGAACACCAAATTTCGAATTAAATGGTGTTTAGGTGTAGAAATTTACCGTTTTTCTTGAGTAATTCTTAGATAAAATCCTTCTCAACATGATTTTAGCAAAAAATTTGGTGATTAACGGTTAAAAATTGGGATTTTTGGGGTGTTTTTGGGTGGTTTTTCGGAGTTTTTTTTGTGCAGAATTCTGTTTTGGGTGTGTGAAACTGAGCTGTTGCAGCTCTATATTTTTTTTCTGATTTCCGGTCCCTCCGCGAGTCGCGGGGATTTACCCTCCAAACTCCGCGACTCGCGGAGTTTTTTTTTTTTTTTTTTTTTTATAATCATTAACTTTTGAAACAATTAAGTACTTAATTTTAAAATTTTGTTTCCCTTGTTATTTAGGACGAGGTCGTTTCGGATCGATGTCCTAGTCCGTCTCTCGACAAAATTTTAAAATTTGTCTTTTTGTAGCGATTGTTTTAAAAGCTAAGATTTTTGGGTTTTTTCAATGTTTTTGGCATACTCTAATTCAATAAGATTAAAAATAATGATATTAAAAGTTCTCGTCCCTCCCTCGGGTAAAGCAATTTCGGTTCAAAGACCTAGTCTTCAACTTACGACGAATTTTAAAAATCATATTCTTAACTTAATGAGATAAAGTAAATTTTTGTTTTTAAATTCACACAACTTAAATATAAAATTCAAAATTTATATTAAAAATTCATACCAAACTTAAAATTTGAAATGCATAAAATTAAAAATTAATATTTTAGAAATTAAAAATTCACACCAAACTTAATTTAAAAATTTATAAATTCATACCAAACTTATATTAATTTTTCAAATATTTATAATTTTAAAAATATTGTTTTTACAAAGTTTACAATATTAATTTAAGATTTAAATATTAATTTTAAAAACATGGTAAAAATAAAATTAAAAATCTTTTTGTCTTTTTATCCCACTTTAATCAATCAAATATTATCAAAAATATGCGCCCCTCTTTTCGGTAAAGTAATTTCGGTTCCAAGACCTAATTTAACTCATGACGAATTTTTGAAATATTTTGGGTTGATTGTTTAAAGATATTTATACCTTAAGAATAAACGTTAAATTTCGCAGTGATGTAATAAATTTTTGAATGATATCAATAATTTCGGTCGCCAAACCTAATTTTATTCAATACCAATTTAATACTTTTTAGCGAACAATTTAGCGTTTATTATCAAAAGGTTAAAAATAAAAAATAAAAATAAAAACTGTACAGACATACCTGTGAAATAGATTTCTTAGTTATATGATCTATCCCATTCATAAGATAGTCGGTTTAATTGGTTTTCCATAGCTACATAGGCGTAACCTCGAGCATTCAGTGTCTTTTCTTCTAAACATATGAACGGTCCGTCCCTGCATAAAGTAACAAATTCGGTATTTGAATAGGTTTGATTATTTGAACATTTACCTCCATGTGACCATTTTCCGCATTTGTGACATCGTTCTAAGTGTCGTGCTCTTCTTTTCGCTGCGGATTTTGATTTTCCTTTACCAAATTGTAACTTATTATCTTCGCATCTGGATTCTTTTCTAACTCCGTCCATTCTTTCTCTGATTACTGATACTATTTCACTCGGTAGTATGTCATTATTACGTTTAGTGATCAAAGAGTGTAGCATTAGACCATGGTTTAGTTCACAGGCAGTCTTCATTTTGTAAAAACCTAAAAAAAATAAAAATTCAGAATGGGGGGAGAAGACTAGTTCTTTAGGGTCTGCTAGGGAAAGACCAATCGGGTTCCATTCTCGGAACTACACGAGAACAGAACAACTAACTCTAGATAGCATTTTCTTTTTAGAACATTTGAATCTCCCCACACTTAGGTAGCCGTGGTGTCAAAATTGTGATTAACTTCATCGTTAATTTCTCTTGGTCCATAATCAACTTGCATATCCGTGACTTTTTCTTTAAGCCATTGGTCGGATTCCTGTGTAATTTCCACAATTTCAACTAGTTTCTCCTTTTCTTTAGGTGATAGATTGGATACTAACCGGTTACATAACTTAAAGTTCCCCTTGGTTCTAGCATCGCGAATCCGTTTAATAAGTTTCTTCATTGAACTATTAATAACGGGATCATTTAATTTCGTATCAACAACGGGGTTCTTTGTTATCATGTCATCATTAGGTGTTACTTCATTTTCCCCACACTTAGGCGTTTCATTATTGCTAAGTATTACCGTTGGAGTTGGTAAAAACACATGGTTCTTACCAATTGTTTTTACTGGTTCAACGGTTTTGGCTGGTGGAGATTTAGACTTTCGAATCATAAAGGTGATCGATTTGTCACCACTTTTAAGTGTCATTCTTCCATTTCCTACATCAAATAACGCCTTGGTGGACGCTAAGAATGGCCGACCTAAAATTAGAGGAATGTTTGGGTCCTCTTCTATGTCAATGACAATAAATTCGACTAGAAAGGTTAAATTGCCTACTTGAACGGGTAGGTTGTCAGCAATTCCAACTGGGTGCTTAATGGTTTGATCAAAGAGTCGAACACTCATATCTGTTGGACTTAACTTACCTACACCTAATCTCTTATATAAGGAAAGAGGCATAACACTTACACTTGCACCTAAATCTGCTAGTGCATCATACATGACACAATCACTAAGTAGACAAGGAACAATAAATTCACCCGGATCACCTACCCTAGGTGGAGGTTTTGGTGGAACTGTATTCACCGGGTTTACTTCTACGGCTTTTGTTTCTTGTACTTTCTTATTCTTTTTCTTCTTCTTCTTTCCAGAAGTATCACAATCTTTATTACCTATCACTTGCTCATACTCAACTCCTTTTCTTGGAAACGGGATGGGTGGTTTGTATGGTGCCACCACTGGCTTTACATACTCGGGTGGTGGTGGTGTAACTTCTTCATTGTTACTCTCATCTAAAACCTTCCCATCTTCTGGTGCTGGTTTTTCAGAATTCGTTGAAACCATATTAACATTCTCATTCCGAGGATTTACTTCAGTATTACTCGGTAGCTTTCCTTGTTCCCTCTCACTCATCATGCTAGCAAGAGTACCTACGTGTTTTTCTAGATTCAAAATGGAAGCTTGTTGAGTTCTTAATGACTGATCAAATCTCTCGTTCGTTTGGGTTTGAGTTTCAATAAATTGTGTTTGAGATTCAACTAGCTTGAATACCACGTCTTCCATATTTGACTTTTTCTCTTCGGTTTGTTGTTGTGGTTTATATAAGCCAGGTCTTTGTTGATTGAAAGTGTTGTTTTGAGTTGGTTGGTTATTCGGACCTTGTTGGTTATACCAGTTATTTTCGGGTCCTTTTGGATTGTAAAGAATGTTTTGATTTCGATTGAAGTTTAGCTTTGGCGGTTGATAATTATTTTGATAATTATTTCCCGGCCTTTGGTTCATATAGAAAACATTCTCTCGTTGTTCCATGGTTGGTTCAATGTGACAATCTTTCAATAAGTGTGGTCCACCGCATAGCTCACAACTGATTCGTATTGCGTGAATATCTTTATTCATCTTTTCCATTCGTCTTTCGAAAGCATCTATTTTTGCTGAAACGGAATCAAAGTCATGGCTAGAATTGGCTCTAGCCACTTTAGATGAACGAAAAATATCTTTTTCTTGGTGCCACTCATGCGAGTGGGAGGCTGTGTTATCAATAATTTTGTAAGCTTCAGTTGCGGTTTTCTTCATAATGGAACCACCAGCTGTTATGTCGATGTCTTTTCGTGTAGCAACGTTGACACCTTGGTAGAATATTTGTACTATTTGATAAGTGTCCAAACCGTGTTGAGGACATCCTCTCAACATCCTTCCGAATCTTGTCCACGCCTCATATAATGTTTCATTTGGCTTTTGTGTGAACGTAACAATTTCTCCTTGAAGTCTCACGGCTTTAGATGCCGGAAAGAATCTTTGAAGAAATTTTTCAACTAAGACATCCCATGTGTCAATCGCCCCTTCAGGTAACGATTCTAACCAATCTTTGGCTTCTCCTTTTAAAGTCCAAGGAAACAACATGAGATAGATCTGCTCATCTTCCACTTCTCGGATTTTGAATAGTGTACAAATTCTTTTAAACGTACGAAGGTGTTCGTTAGGATCTTCATTCGGTGCACCACTGAATTGGCATTGGTTAGTTACCATGTGTAGAATTTGTCCTTTGATTTCATAATCTGACGCATTAACTTCTGGCTTAATAATGGCGTGACCTTGGCCCGTGCGTGTGGCTCTCATTCGATCTTCCATACTTAGAGGTTCCGTTACTTCCATAATTGAATTTGTTGAATACGAATCACTAGAGAATTCTGATTTAATGGTTTGTGGCTCAGGAGGAATAATTAGTGGTTCAAGATCTTGGAATTGTCCTTGAATATGCTCCGGGTTCTTAATTGTGAAGTCGGGTTCAAAAGATGGATTATCGGAAATTTGAGTTGGAGTTCTTGTTCGACTAGATGACGATTCTAAAGAAAAATCAACGGCGACAATATTTGCTAAATGTCTTGATCTAGTTACAGGTGGTGAACGTACAAAAGGTGGTGAACGTCTTGCTCGGTGCATTCACTGAATATCCTATTAGTTTTTAAAAGGAAAGAAAAATTATAATAAGTTATCCAATAAATAGACTTTTCTGATTTTGCCCACGTTTCGAATAGCCAAAAGATGCAGCAGAGGGGCAGGATTCGTTTGGTCTCAATATAATTGAGGACTGTTTGGCTTCAATAACCCAGTCCACGTACAAATCCAACTATTACTACGAACCAGAAAATTTTGATGTCTATTAATTTAACCACTTAAAATAAATTTTCGTAATTTTAAGAAATTTAGATAAGAAGTAGAAAAAATTCTAAGTCCTAAAAACTAGAATGGCGAGAAATAAGAGAGAAAAAGAGTTCGTCGAAAAAGGTTGAAAAAGAAAAAATGGTTGAAAAATAAAAGGTGACGGAAAAATAAAAGAAACTTATAAAAACTTAAAAATACTTGACTAACCTAACCTTATTACTACAACTAACTTAAAATTATAATCGCAAATTGATATTACTAATTGGAATGATAATTGATACATAGTAAAAGGTGTCTAAAAATATTAAAGCTTACAGGAAAAACTAAATCCCAAATGGAAATAACTTAAAAAGAAACTAAAACTTAAAATGTAGTAACCCGAACTAATCCTCCCGAACGAAGTCATCAACAGTTGGTCCCATTGCGATGGTCGACTCCAAGTAATGTCCTTAAATTGAGCAAATGCACAGCGGAAGACTTAATTCGTACCTGAGAATAACATGTTTTAAAACGTCAACATAAAGTTGGTGAGATATATAGGTTTGTTGCTAGCAGCGTTATAACTATGGACCACAAGATTTCATATGTAAACATTTTAATAAAAATATTCTAAGAGGTTGAGCACTTGGTAACCATACTTAACATTTAATCACGTCGCATATTCCCTTTATTATGAAATCTTACTACACTGTACCAAGTGTAGTCACGAAACAAAGTACTGTGCAACCGTTGAATACTGGTCGTCCAGTCCGGTTGGGGTTGTCAGGCCCGATAGATCTATCAACAGGATTCGCGTTTACAATACCGCTGTAAATAATAGTTACCAAGCTATAGGGAAGTATGCCAGTGGTACAACTCAACGTAGAATATATTTTTCAGTTACTTCTGTCCATAACGTAAATCATTTATAAAAACAGCGCATGTATTCTCAGCCCAAAATATTTAAAGTTTAAAAGGGACTATATACTCACCATACTGTATTTTGTAGTAAAAATACATATAACATCATTGAACAAGTGCAAGGTTGGCCTCGGATTCACGAACCTATATCATTCATATATGTATTAAAACTTATTCTTGTATTTGAATAAATATATATATTATTATTAGTGATGTTATTTGTATATATAATAATTTATGAGTTTTCTTATTTATTTATATTTTCATGATATATATAAAAATGTTAATATAGTTAAGTTACGTGTTTTAAATATATTTTTATGTAAAGATCATTTATTAATAGTTGTAAACATACTATATTAAGAATAATAATAATAAGGATGGTAATAATAATAATATTAATAATAATAAAAATAACAACTTTACTAATAATGTTAAATGTTAAGAAAATGATAATTTTGTTAATTCTATTTATAATTGTGGAAATAATAATAATAAAAAAAATAATAATTTTACTAATTCTAATAATAATAATAAAATGATACTTTGCTTTAGTATTATAATGATAATGATACTAATCATATAGTTAATACTAATAATTAAGTTAATAGTCATAAATATCACTAATAATAATAATAATAATAATAATAATAATAATAATAATAATAATAATAATAATAATAATAAATTTAATAACTTTGATAATAAAACTACCTTCTTAGCTTTTCCCCAAAAAGAATGGCTGAGTCTAGGTTCGAACCCTAGACCTCCCGCTCAACGCTAACACCCTTAACCATCTGACTATTCTAGTTTATCTGTTTTAAACTGTATTCAGTTGTTTATAACCCGTAATATCTGGTTCCTTAACCTTCTTTTTCAATCCATCGACCCAATTCAATTTGTAATTCCAAACATAATTCTAAATGAAACCTCAGCCCATTCATGAATCTTAAACGGCCCAATTTTCTCAAACCCTATATCATGTTTGCGTTAAGATTAAAACAGATATAGACGAATGAAAAATATAAACCGAAGTAATACTTCAGTTTTTGTCGGCCGAAAAAAAAATATAGATTAGTTAAAAAAATTTCGGTTTCTCATAATTCTACATAGGATTCGTTCTCCACTAATGGATCCCACCATACTTATTATTGCACTAATATATATATGTATATATATCAATTGAATTCTATCTGTTTATCTCCCTTTTACAGTCTAAAAGTTCATATTGTATATTCTCCTCTGTAACACGAATTTGGTAGCATGGCTTGTTCGTTGGTTTATGGTGTGTTTAATATGGTGGATCATGGTGAGCATTTATGGTGTTTTATGGGTGGATGATGGTGGTTTGCAGCAGCAATCCTGCTGTTCGAGTGGAATTAGAAACAGGAAGGTAATAGCAGTTATTATCGTCCAGTTTTCATGGTGGTTTTGTGCAGGAAGTAAAATAAACGCAAGGGTGTTATTATCTGGTTGTTGATCGAGCAAAAGAGATCACACAGGTGGCGGTGTATAGATGCATGATTGTGGGTTGTATCATTAAAATGGTTCAAGAGCTGGAAGTGATTGAGGTTTGGCTGTTTTCGGTTGAGAGAGAGAGACGAATGGGGGGTAACCAGTGGATGGTGATCGTATAACAGAGGACGAGCAAAGGTGGTAACAAGAGTGTGTTCTTGGTTTAAATAGAAATAGAAAACAAGTAATGATGGTGGTGAAAGAAGTGGAAACAGTGGTGTGGTGGCTCGTTGGTGGTTCGAGTTTATAACATTAAATTGGTGCTAAAAGGTGGTGGCTTGAAGGATTCGCGATTAAAAGATGGTAAAGGGTTTGATTAGTTTAAAGAAAAGAACATTGAAGGTGATCTAAGGTGATGAAATGAAATGGTGTCCTTCTGTTTTTTTTTGGATTTTCAATTCAGAACTTCGTAACAGTGAGTAATGTAATTGATAATAGAAGTAAAGAGTTGGATGATCCTCCCAATAACTCGTTTGTTTTATACCCAATTTGGTCGACAAATTACCTCAATCAGAAACAGAAAGAAATAAAAGAAAATTAAAAAGGCGTACGAACTTTTCCTACTACATTTGTTATCTTGTGATTATAGGGAATCAACTTGTATGGTTTCAGATAGATGTAAAACAAAATTAAACAGCTTGATAATGATAGATAATTGAATACGTAAATTGTCTAGATTTATATATGCATATACGATATTGATATATTTGTATACGTTATTTTTAAATAATATTAATAATTAATAACTAATTTAATAATTATATTTATATTAAGATACTAATAATAATAATAATAATTTTAGTACTAATAATAATAATAATAATAAGAGTAATATAAATACTAAGTCATAATAATAATAATCTTAAGTGTAATTGATAATAATATTATTAATGACATTATTAATAATGCTAATAATATTAATATTATTAATATTAACAATACTAATGTTAATAACAATTTATTCATAATTGTTCGTGAATCGTCAGGCATGGTCAAAGGGTAACTGATTATCCGAATATAGATTTCAAACTTTCTAGACTCAACATTAAGGTTTTTGCTTATCGTGTCGGAAACATATAGAGATTAGGGTTTAAATTTGGTCGGAAATTTCTGGGTCGTTACAGTACCCACCCGTTAAAGAAATTTCGTCCCCGAAATTTGGTAGAGGTTGTCATAGAAACAATAGGAATGTTTTCATGACAAATATGAGATAATAATAGAGTTTTATCATTATTGGAAGATATGGATAAAACGATTCGATCATGTGAAGCGCACGAGTGAAGCTATCACAAAAGAATGAAATGAGTGAATATGGAATTGTTTTAACCGATGACGTGATTAGGATTGATTTCCGGAATTTAAGGGATTTAAAGAAAATCTTATGTAATAAGATTTGGTTCTTCGACGATTTAGGAAACAGGATATCCTTTGATTTAATGCGGTAATCTGTTTCGATTTCTTTGTCGGATATTTCACTATAAATCCACCCCCTTCGTTTTCCTTATTCTCCACACCTTTATTCTTTCTTCCTCTACTTATTCTTAATATGTTCCATCCAATCCTGATTCTTATTATACTTCTAACCTTCATATCTTTCATTCTTCTTTTTCATTTGCCGCCAGAAGAATCTATTCACTTTTATGATTTTCTTGGAATTATAATATTTCTTATTCTCCCGTGTCTTTACGTCGCAATACGTATTGATATACACGGTTTGTAGTTTCTGGGTGATTATTGGGTTTTATATCTTTCCTTATACTTCGATGTCCTTGCTTTTGTTTTCTATAATCATTATCATCCACAGTTAATACTCTCTTCCATTTACTGCGATTTATACCCCAATTTCTATTTCGGAGCTTCATTCTTTTTCTTTTCCTCCTTTTCAACTAAGTATCTTTTGTAATGGTCCGGAATTCGTAGGTATGAAATTCGAAATGAATATAGTCAATGTCCTAAGAGAGAATTGGTAATGGCACGATTTTTGATTTGTCAAATTACCAGAATATCCTGGAAAAGACCGAATCATCAAGAGAATATTTTCTTGATATGTTTAGAGATTGGATAGATTGTAAGAGCCGTGTAACATGGCACATAATGATGGTACTGTGAATCATCACATTCCATTAGAAACGCAACATGACTTACTGTAATATAATGAAGTTGATCAAGTTTCATTATATTATACTAATTCACGCATCAGTTCCCAATACTGCTTCAAAACATTCATATTTTAAACTTGAAGATTTCAGAATTTAGAAACTAACACAGTTTCTTTTATGTTGTAACGCAGATATTACGGGGAGATAGATGATTGCAGATAGGAATAGTTGTGAAAATATCTTTAGAAATATGGAGAATATGTATAGCGGAAAATATGAAGATATCTTATAATATCTAAGATAAGATGATGATGAATAATATTATCTGAAAAAGTTTAGAATAAGGAGTAGGGTTCATACTGACGGTTTCAACAGATACTGAATCATTTGCATTATTTGAAGGCAGGTTCATTCCTTGTATTTGTTCTTTGTTTCCTTCACGGTTAGCTCAATCCATTTTTCAGCACTAAATTTTCTATCGAGCGTTCCTAACATTCCCTTCTTTATCATCAAACTTTTGGCCATTTAGGCCATCTTAAATTTTACTGTTTCCTCTGCATTTAATGCAGTCATATCTGAATCGTCGATTATCAATCCGAGGTGTTTTTGGGCGAATTGTGTTTTTAGATGATTAAATGCTGATGATAAAATGGCGGAGTATGAAAGGTTTCCCGGTAACGATGAGGAAAACCAATCGTATATATCGAAGTTATAATAAGACTTTTTCGAATGAAAGGTCGAAGTTGTTCTGCTGAAGCTGTGACAAAATTGGCTACTTTGAAAAGGAATCGTAAGGTTGTTTTTGCTAATAAATGCTAAAGAATTAGTCGCGGTACGTGTTAAACTATGACTTTGGGTTCAAGAGTTTTTCATGTGTATAGATCTTTTCTTCTGTAGATGAAGTGCGGTCGGTTCAACTTCTCGATTGAGGTATTTTCAAGAATCCTGATAGGTTTGTACGCGGATTGTAAACGTTGAGATACAAATGAGGTTTAAGATAGAATCAAGTGGCAAACTTGAAGATTAGTTTAGTTTCATATGTTATAATCAATATTTTAATTCATTTTACTTGTCCATAGTTAGCAGTCTATCAGTCCAATTGTCCAATGGTCCAATAGTTCAACAGTTCAATGTATTCATATATAATTTAATATATATAATTAATACGTATCGTGACCCGTGTACCGGTCTCAGTGTCGATCACAACTCAAAGTATATATATATTTTGGAATCAACCTCAACCCTGTATAGCCAACTCCAACATTCACATATAGAGTGTCTATGGTTGTTCCGAAATATATATATAGATGGGTCGATATGATAGGTCGAAACCTTGTGTACGTGTCCCGTTATTTAAAGTGCGTAAAATAAAGTGCATAAAAGTAAATAACAGAAATTAAATGACGATAAATAAAATTGCGAGAATGTAAATTGCAATAAATAAAATGTAATTCGGAATTAATAGTTAGCTGGGAACAGTTAGCTAGGAACAGTTAGCGTGGAATCTTAACAATATTTCAATTAATTAGCGCATTTGTTTCTAACAAATTTTTATCATATCCAATGTTTTCTTCATTATGCCACTTGTTGGATTCTGATAGATAAAAATCCAAATATGAAATTTGAATAAAAATGGTTATTATGTGGTGAACGGATACGTATATCGGTAGTTGTAAGTAGGATAGTAAATGATCGTTGAATCAGATTCGAAGAATGTACAGTGTAACTTATTAATGTGAATTCTAAATATTCCTCGGGTACTACCCACCCGTTAAAATATTTTCATCATTAACGGTTTGTACAAAAGAATTTTTAATTACAATCTTTATGAAAATATACTTGCATATATATTTTCATCGGATGTAATCATGGATTTAATGAGTCAATAAGATATTAAATTTTTTTGATTTATCGTTAATACTTGATTACATGATCTCTAAAACATTAAAGATTACATAATTACCATGTCGAACGAAGATAAATGAGATAGAACGATAAGTAAAGCGAAGATAATCGATATAGAATGATATGTAAAACGAAGATCATACTCGAAGTACAGATAGTGATATTGAGGTGTGTGATGTTGATATCCGAGGTACAAATTGTGATGTTGAGGTTTACGACGCGGTTGTGGTTGAGGGTGATATGGGTACTGTCAGTGTTGATGATGGTGGTACGGATTATGCTGCTGGTACTGCTGCTGGTGTTTGTAACCTTCGCACCATATTCTCCAAAGCCGTCACGCGAGCGCGAAGTTCGTTAACTTCTGCTAGTACACCGGGATGATTGGTGGTTGGAGTGAGCGAATGAACAAGATCTGAAATATGGGATAGTATATAATCGTGACGAGATACTCTAGAAATGAGAGAGAAAATGGTTTCTCGAACAGGTTCGCCGGTAAGTGCTTCAGGTTCATCGCCAAGAGGACAATTTGGTGGATGTAAGGGATCACCCTCTTCATGTCTCCAGTGACTTAGTATATTACGAACCCACCCCCAATTCATCCAGAATAGATGATGGGAGATTGGTTGATCCATTCCGGTGATGCTGCCTTCGGAGCTTGAATGAAAATCCATATCGGCATAGCCGTCATAATCTGAGGAATTCGAACTAGATGCGGAATCCATCTTGTAAAATCGGAAAAATGAATTTTTGGTATGAAATAGATTATAGAAGTTAGATTTGATATTCTTCTATACATACTTTACATATGTATACATAATACCAAAATCCCGTAAATTACGGAGAATCTTTGAAAAGATGACAACTAAAGTCCAAAGTAACAGATATGCTAAGATATGAATTTTGTCTATACACTATCGATGCACTAGATGCAGTAAGACGTGTCTAGACTTATGAATAATAAGCAGGCAATTCCCTAAGGATAATAAGCAAATAATTTACGACTAGAAATGATAAGCAAAACTTTTTGACAGGTAGACACGGTCAAAGTCCAGACTCACTAATGTATCCTAACAGCTACTAGTTAGACACACTAATGCAAGGCCTGGTTCGCTAAGACCAACGCTCTGATACCAACTGTAGTAACCCGAACTAATCCTCCCGAACGAAGTCATCAACAGTTGGTCCCATTGCGATGGTCGACTCCAAGTAATGTCCTTAAATTGAGCAAATGCACAGCGGAAGACTTAATTCGTACCTGAGAATAACATGTTTTAAAACGTCAACATAAAGTTGGTGAGATATATAGGTTTGTTGCTAGCAGCGTTATAACTATGGACCACAAGATTTCATATGTAAACATTTTAATAAAAATATTCTAAGAGGTTGAGCACTTGGTAACCATACTTAACATTTAATCACGTCGCATATTCCCTTTATTATGAAATCTTACTACACTGTACCAAGTGTAGTCACGAAACAAAGTACTGTGCAACCGTTGAATACTGGTCGTCCAGTCCGGTTGGGGTTGTCAGGCCCGATAGATCTATCAACAGGATTCGCGTTTACAATACCGCTGTAAATAATAGTTACCAAGCTATAGGGAAGTATGCCAGTGGTACAACTCAACGTAGAATATATTTTTCAGTTACTTCTGTCCATAACGTAAATCATTTATAAAAACAGCGCATGTATTCTCAGCCCAAAATATTTAAAGTTTAAAAGGGACTATATACTCACCATACTGTATTTTGTAGTAAAAATACATATAACATCATTGAACAAGTGCAAGGTTGGCCTCGGATTCACGAACCTATATCATTCATATATGTATTAAAACTTATTCTTGTATTTGAATAAATATATATATTATTATTAGTGATGTTATTTGTATATATAATAATTTATGAGTTTTCTTATTTATTTATATTTTCATGATATATATAAAAATGTTAATATAGTTAAGTTACGTGTTTTAAATATATTTTTATGTAAAGATCATTTATTAATAGTTGTAAACATACTATATTAAGAATAATAATAATAAGGATGGTAATAATAATAATATTAATAATAATAAAAATAACAACTTTACTAATAATGTTAAATGTTAAGAAAATGATAATTTTGTTAATTCTATTTATAATTGTGGAAATAATAATAATAAAAAAAATAATAATTTTACTAATTCTAATAATAATAATAAAATGATACTTTGCTTTAGTATTATAATGATAATGATACTAATCATATAGTTAATACTAATAATTAAGTTAATAGTCATAAATATCACTAATAATAATAATAATAATAATAATAATAATAATAATAATAATAATAATAATAATAATAATAATAATAATAATAATAATAATAATAATAATAATAATAATAATAATAATAATAAATTTAATAACTTTGATAATAAAACTACCTTCTTAGCTTTTCCCCAAAAAGAATGGCTGAGTCTAGGTTCGAACCCTAGACCTCCCGCTCAACGCTAACACCCTTAACCATCTGACTATTCTAGTTTATCTGTTTTAAACTGTATTCAGTTGTTTATAACCCGTAATATCTGGTTCCTTAACCTTCTTTTTCAATCCATCGACCCAATTCAATTTGTAATTCCAAACATAATTCTAAATGAAACCTCAGCCCATTCATGAATCTTAAACGGCCCAATTTTCTCAAACCCTATATCATGTTTGCGTTAAGATTAAAACAGATATAGACGAATGAAAAATATAAACCGAAGTAATACTTCAGTTTTTGTCGGCCGAAAAAAAAATATAGATTAGTTAAAAAAATTTCGGTTTCTCATAATTCTACATAGGATTCGTTCTCCACTAATGGATCCCACCATACTTATTATTGCACTAATATATATATGTATATATATCAATTGAATTCTATCTGTTTATCTCCCTTTTACAGTCTAAAAGTTCATATTGTATATTCTCCTCTGTAACACGAATTTGGTAGCATGGCTTGTTCGTTGGTTTATGGTGTGTTTAATATGGTGGATCATGGTGAGCATTTATGGTGTTTTATGGGTGGATGATGGTGGTTTGCAGCAGCAATCCTGCTGTTCGAGTGGAATTAGAAACAGGAAGGTAATAGCAGTTATTATCGTCCAGTTTTCATGGTGGTTTTGTGCAGGAAGTAAAATAAACGCAAGGGTGTTATTATCTGGTTGTTGATCGAGCAAAAGAGATCACACAGGTGGCGGTGTATAGATGCATGATTGTGGGTTGTATCATTAAAATGGTTCAAGAGCTGGAAGTGATTGAGGTTTGGCTGTTTTCGGTTGAGAGAGAGAGACGAATGGGGGGTAACCAGTGGATGGTGATCGTATAACAGAGGACGAGCAAAGGTGGTAACAAGAGTGTGTTCTTGGTTTAAATAGAAATAGAAAACAAGTAATGATGGTGGTGAAAGAAGTGGAAACAGTGGTGTGGTGGCTCGTTGGTGGTTCGAGTTTATAACATTAAATTGGTGCTAAAAGGTGGTGGCTTGAAGGATTCGCGATTACAAGATGGTAAAGGGTTTGATTAGTTTAAAGAAAAGAACATTGAAGGTGATCTAAGGTGATGAAATGAAATGGTGTCCTTCTGTTTTTTTTTTGGATTTTCAATTCAGAACTTCGTAACAGTGAGTAATGTAATTGATAATAGAAGTAAAGAGTTGGATGATCCTCCCAATAACTCGTTTGTTTTATACCCAATTTGGTCGACAAATTACCTCAATCAGAAACAGAAAGAAATAAAAGAAAATTAAAAAGGCGTACGAACTTTTCCTACTACATTTGTTATCTTGTGATTATAGGGAATCAACTTGTATGGTTTCAGATAGATGTAAAACAAAATTAAACAGCTTGATAATGATAGATAATTGAATACGTAAATTGTCTAGATTTATATATGCATATACGATATTGATATATTTGTATACGTTATTTTTAAATAATATTAATAATTAATAACTAATTTAATAATTATATTTATATTAAGATACTAATAATAATAATAATAATTTTAGTACTAATAATAATAATAATAATAAGAGTAATATAAATACTAAGTCATAATAATAATAATCTTAAGTGTAATTGATAATAATATTATTAATGACATTATTAATAATGCTAATAATATTAATATTATTAATATTAACAATACTAATGTTAATAACAATTTATTCATAATTGTTCGTGAATCGTCAGGCATGGTCAAAGGGTAACTGATTATCCGAATATAGATTTCAAACTTTCTAGACTCAACATTAAGGTTTTTGCTTATCGTGTCGGAAACATATAGAGATTAGGGTTTAAATTTGGTCGGAAATTTCTGGGTCGTTACATAAAAAGGCGTCGCAAAATTCTAAAGTACCTAAATCTTAGTCTAAAGAAAAAGCACTTAAGGAATTCTACGGCAAAGCCTAAAAATCTAGGAGTAAAAATAACTATAGCAAAAACTAAGTTTAAAATTAAATATGAGCTAAAAATACAAATATTACGCTACAATGATTAAAAAGGGACAAAATATAAATATAAATAAAAAGTTGTAAAAAGTACAATTTTTATAAAAATATTATTTTTATATTATTTTATTTAATAAAACTACTAATTTTACAATTTAAGTAAACTAATTAATACTAAATAAAACAAATTAAATAAAAAGTAAATCTTAAAATAAAACTAATAATAATAATAATAATAATAATTAGGTTTAAATAATAATAATTAATTAAAACCCGTAATTAATGCTGAATTAGGGCTTCTGTCCGTTTGTCAGAGAAGCTCCGCGAGTCGCGGCAATTATTGCATCAAACCCCGCGAGTCGCGGGGATCCAAATTTCAACTCTGGCACAGTTTTAAATCGACGCGTTTTTTCTTTATTTTTTTTTTATCTTCTGTTTTCTGTTTTTAAATAAATAAAAAATATTAAAATAAAACTTATATTTTTATAAACTAAAATAAAAATAAAGAAACTTATAAAACTTAAATATTTAACAAAATCTAAAAAAATACTTATATTTTTGTTTTTCTTTTTATATTTTTGAATAATTAAAACGTATTTTTACAAAAACGAATTTTTAATAAAAGTAAACTAAAAATCTTCTTTTTTTTTTTTTTATATTAGCGTTGCGCTTCCGGCTTTTAAGATAAGCTCCCCGGCAGCGGCGCCAAAAATACTTGATGTTATGCGAGGTGTATATAAAATAGTTATTAATTTTAGCAGAAAACACTATTAAATACGATACAATTTTACACAAGATATTTATTTATTTATAGAATGGATATACTTAAACCTTGCTACAACACTTATAGGCAGTGTACCTAATCGTACAGTAGTGTAGTTTTTAGTAAGTCCGGTTCGTTCCACAGGGAAATCTTTAAACAAAGCTCAACCCTATATTAGTTTACTTTTATTAAAAATACAAATATATATATATAAGTAATATTATTATTATAAAGGGGGTTTTTACCGTTTAATGACCGGTTTGTCGATTTTAAGACTTTAGTCGCAGTTAAAACCTAATGTAAAATATAAAATAAATACAAGACTTAAATTAAAGCGTAAAGTAAATAACGATAATGAAATTGCGAATAATAAAAGTGCGATAAAATAAACTTACGATAATTAAAAAGTACGATAATTAAAAGTGCGATTAAATAACAATAAATAAAAGTGCGATAATTAGAAGTGCAATTAAATATAAAATAAAGGAAATTAAATATGAAATAAAAGAATTATGCTTATTTAAACTTCCGTAATCATGATGTTTGACGTGTTGATTTTAGTTTTATGCCCATGGGTTAATTGTCCTTTGTCCTGGATTATTTAATATGTCCGTCTGGTTTTTGTCCATAACAGTCCATCAGTCATAAATATAAAGTGCGAGTGTCCTCATCAAATTATTCTTATACCCGAAGTTAAATATTCCAACTAATTGGGGATTCGAATTGTAACAAGGTTTTAATACTTTGTTTAATGAATACACCAGGTTATCGACTGCGTGTAAACCAAGGTTTTACTACTTTGTTAACAATTACACCAATTACCCTTAAATGTAATTTCACCCCTGTTTTAATTATTCTAGTGGCTATTAATCCATTCCCGTGTCCGGTTAAATGAACGATTATTCGTACATATAAATACCCCGCCCATCGTGTCCGATTGAGTGTATATGGTAATTTATAGGGACGCCCAATTGTAAATCTTTATATTAACATTAACAAACTTTCATTTAGTTAAACAAATATAAAGCCCATTAATAGCCCATAGTCTAATTTCCACAAGTGTCGTTCTTTTGTCCAAACCCCAATTATGGTACAAAGCCCAATTACCCAATTTTAGTAATTAGCCCAACATCATGATTACTTCGTTTTAAATAAGCATAATAATAACTTAGCTACGAGACATTAATATAAAAAGGTTGAACATAACTTACAATGATTAAAAATAGCGTAGCGTTACACGGACAGAATTTCGACTTACACCCTTACAACATTCGTTAACATACCCTTATTATTAGAATTATAATTAAAATTAAAATATAAATTATATATATATATATTTTACGTATATATGAGAGAAGAGAGAAAAATGGATATATTTTTGATCAGAATTCGGTTTGCTTTATAGGGGGTTTTTGAAATTGGGGCTCCGCGACTCGCGGCAAAATCCTCTTCAAACTCCGCGAGTCGCGGAGGATGAATTTACAGCTCACACCCTTGGAGTCTTTCTCTGCCGACGGTTTTTAATATATATATATAATATATATATAATTAATATAATTAATTATATATTATATTATATTTATATACATAGTTAACTTGTAATTTTTAGTCCGTTGCGTCGAGCTTTCAGAGTTGACTCTGGTCCCGGTTCCGGATTTTCGAACGTCCTTGCGTACAATTTAATATCTTGTACTATGCGTTTTGAATCTTGTACTCTTGTAATTTCGAGACGTTTCTTATCAATAATTGGAACTTTTTTGATTGTCTTTTGTACTTTTGAGCTTTTTGGTCGTTTGCGTCTTCAATTCGTCGAATCTGTCTTTTGTCTTCACCTTTTATTATTTAAACGAATATCACTTGTAAATAGAACAATTGCAACTAAAAGCTTGTCTTTCTTGAGGAATAATGCTATGAAATATATGTTCGTTTTTAGCATTATCACTACCCAACTACCGGTCAAACTCCAAGAGCTACTAAAGCCAAAAGCGTCCCCTAGCATCAAGCGGGATCTCTAGTCCAATACGATGCCCTTACCCTTGTCCAAAACCGAACCTATAAAATGGTAAACAATGAGAGGGTAAGCAAAGCTTAGTGAATGCAATAATTATACGAATACATATATAATTATACCTACTTGCATACACTTACACAAACCGCAAACATGCTAGCTACACAATTAGCTTATCGTCACATTAACAAGCTATAATCTCCAATACCACAAGCTAGCAACAACCGCATAAAAATATAACTCGAAATGATATAATATGCTTACAACACAAGTAACCATGGTCGACCAATAGTACAAGGGAACGGCGCTCGCGAAAATGCCATCGGTGTTCATAACATCCATTAGGGCACTTAACACCTCGCACCACTAACCCCTAGGGTGGCACCTTAACACCTCGGCACATCACCCCGAGTGGCATCTTAACACCTCGATGCAACACTCATTATTTTACGGAGTGGTGTCTTAACACCTCGACACTACACTCCTAGGTGGCATCTTAACACCTCGATGCTACACCCGAGTGGCATCTTAACACCTCGATGCTACACCCTTCACGTGAAACGTGGTGTCTTAACACCTCGACACTACACCTTTCACGCTACAACAAATAGATACATTATATACATACGCATATAATTATTCCACTCACCTTAACAATTAGATGACGGTTTCAACCTCCACAAGCTTCAAAGCAAAGTACCTAATATAATAAGTACTTGATCAACACACAAGCTAAGTGGACTCAATAGTAACACTTACACATGAGCATTTAATGACTTAATGTATTAAATCGCCCATTTATACCAAAACCGCCCAATTAAAGTCAAGACCACCACTAATCACTTAAAAGCTAGTGATTAAGGTCCAACAACACCAACTAATATATAATTAGGGTAATTCATACCCATCTTTCCAAACTAGGTCAATTTATTACCCAAATAACCATTTTAAGACAACACACCCATTTCGGGTCATCCACTAACTAACCAACACCCATTTACTAAATAACTAGGTGTGTTAGCAATTAACTCACCAATTAGGGTTCATAAACATCATTTAATACTTTGAAACCCTAGACTAGTCACCAATTAGTATTCAAGACTCAATTTTACCCAAGAACACCCAAAATCACCAATAATGGGTTTTGTGTTCATCATTTACTCAAACCCTAACCCTTACACTAAATCAAAGTAAGGAAAATAAAATTAGAACATACCACAACTACCACAACGAAGCTAGAGATAAGATGAACGACATTAATGCTTGAACTTTAACCCAAAACAAGCTCCTTCCTCTTGGATTTAAGCTTTCTCTCTCAAAAATCACAATCTCTCTCTAGAATTAAAGTTAAAGTGATAAGGTTGTTGATAATGGAGTAATGGTGCTCCACAAACTGACCTATCTGTCTTTAACCCGTCCATAAGTGAATTTACCAAAATGTCCATCAAAATATCTGATTTAAAAAGCTGGAACCCGGCTACAGTAAGGGTGCGCGGCGCGCTCCCTTTAGTGTGCGCGGCGCGCACTAGGCTCAGCTCACTCAGTGACTTCTGTTTAACTGCACAACATCACCCACACTCTATGTAACATATTTACACTGCTGTACAAACTGATTAGGGTCTTACAACTCTCCCTCACTTAGATTGGATCACGTCCTCGTGATCCGCACCAAATACTAGAAGTTAAGCACTCTACCTTGAACATTTCCGTCTCTAATGCGGAATTACACTTGTAGCAATCACTCATCCAGGTTCTCACTTCGTACACTAACGCATCATAATACAACAACCGTACTTTACACTTCCATTCGATCAAAATTCTCACCACTCACTCGGAAATACACCGTGAAAACATCATAATATATCTTTCCAAAAGCCATAGCACTCCATCATTTCACGATATCGGGTAATCAACCCACGAGAGCCAATAACTACAACCGTTTGCTCTTATGCCGAGTATCCAAACTCGTACCCTACACTCCACAATCGTCCTAAAAGTAGTAAAAAATCCACCGACAATCATTGTCGTCACGCCTATCAATTGTGGAATATTCGGGAATCATCCCGACACTTTTCGAAAATCTCTCGTATCCCTCTATCGGGAACTTCGCCATACCGTCTCACGTCGCTAACTACCTTCGCAATTAACTCCAAAGTCCAACTTGGGACTTTTTCGAAGACCATCGAAGCTTTCCTTTCCTAAATGAGCGACACCCGTTCGCTCATCACGTCTACTAGATAGGAACTTTTCCGCATTCTCCGGCGTTGGTCATACTAAATAATCCTTCCAAGGACTCGCTATAAGATATTCGAACCTCGGTCTTTCAAATCATTTGAGTGTCAACGCTCGCTAAACATCACACTATACCACCGTTGTAAATTCGAGTTTCTCACCGGTACCCAAAATCAAAGAAATCACATCATCGGGGTCAAAAGTTACACTAGTAGGTATAAGGAGGCACCTGACGTTGTGTTATCCAACTCCAATTACTAACACCGAGTCTCCCAGACTCGACCCTTACGGGGTCTACTCCTGATGTCACACGTCACCTAACTACACGCGGTTACACAAATCTAACGAACCTTACGGCTCGACACCCATGACTTTCTAGCGGCACCTGCTAGTCACTATCCACCTAGGCCGCATAGCTAGTCTACTTATATTCCATCTCAACACTAAGGAGGCGCTTGGAACACCAAGGCTTACACCTTTCCAACTTGGTCCTAACCATTAACCCGGTTACCTACATACATAAGGATAGTTAACCACCAAGACTCTACTCGCACACGAACGCGATTAACGGAAATGCCTCTAGAACGGCACACCGCGTACACCCCCAAAATCATAAAAGAAAAGAGTGGTCGTCAAGAGCGTACAACACTCGCCACACAATCACAAAACCGCCATTGAAATCGAATCGTCAATTAATCATTAATTCGAAGATTATTCCAATAACTAAATACACACTTGCACGCATTCCGAAACGTGCAATACACACAACATCCGAAGTCTATAATGATCACTTAGAATACGCGAAGTCGTCACGTATTCTTCCAACTTCTCTAGGCAATCATTCTCTAAGAGTCAACATTAATAACCAAATTGTCACCCGCAATTTACTAAAGTCCACAATTCCGAGTACAAAGTTTGCTCAATCCCTTATATCGGGAAGAACTTAACCGATCTCGTGCCAAGATATCAATCCCCTAGCGTACCCTTACCAAGTACAATGCTAAAAACCACCAAGTCTCAACCTAATGTCAACAACCCAAAAGATGAAGGCCAAGTAAAAATGAATCCTTACGGATAACACCTTCCACCTAACACCCCTCTTAGTACGCATACACGGCTAATACGCATCTACCACAAGTATTTGATCAGAACACGGCTATTGTATCACTAGTCACACAACATGGTCCTCATGACCGAACCACCGGCGTATACAACCAGTAGTTTTCTATACTAACAATAAGAAGGTTATTCAATACAAAACTCAAGGTGTACAAAAACGGCTATCGTGATATATCCGTAGTGCGCAAAAATGGCTATTGCAACACTACCAACAATATGTGTGTGAAACACGGCTACCTCACTATTAATACCAATGTGTGAGTAAAACCGGCTATTACTCACAACCATGTGCACAAAACGGCTATGTGCACAATTCCTACGGGCAATTAAAATCGTAAATATACAAGTAACGGTTCTTCCCGAGAGCCGCTTGCCATCCATCACAACCAAGGGTGGTAACGAAGAGTTAATCCTTCCGGATATCCCTCATCACCTATCACAAGTCAAACGCGGTCAACAGAGAAATGACCCCAAATAAACACATATATCTAATTTCCTCGTAGTACACAAAATGGCTATTTTGTAACTACTACCCAAAGTATACGACAATGAGGCATCGTACCCTTTCCCAAATCCCATTACGCTTCCTCGGTAGGAATATAAATCCTAATAAAGTCGACACAATTTCTTTGATGTAACACTACCAACTTCCCAACGTAGAACCTCGTTCCTTAATCAAATCGTCAAGATTACAAAGTCAAACGATTTCGCCATTTACCGTCGTACACGACCATACTTGGCGTCGGTCCCTCTTCCTGAATTCTCGAGAGCTCAATTCGATAATAATAAATACTAACGTCTACCGTCACCCGATTGCGCCACTAAAGTGATGACACAAGGTCAACATAACACGTATCCTTTTAGAACGAAATTACCGCTACCCGCAAGGTAGACTTTTCCAACTATCAAATCCTTTCTACCCGTTACCACTACGAAATCATCCGGTCAACGATACACACATGCTCTCAAGGGTTTCACCCACTTCACTACAAACACGAACACGCGCTCACAACCTAACGCCAAAGTTCGTGCTCATGGCTTAGTGGATTCATTTACCCTATCACTAAGAAATGCTTGGTTGCACCAAGTCTTACGCCCTCGTCCGTCAATACAAATGTCATCATAGGGTGTTTCCATTAGGAATGTCACCCGCATCAATACTACATATTACCGCTATGCATTCGTCCCAGGGCGCGTTTCCACGAGTCAACGACTCAGGTGCTACCCTGGTGCACTATCATCAAAACCATCAACAAACCGAATCTTCACCGAGTTCACTTGAGTCTAAATAGATCTCGAAGCAAAGTTTAAGTCCCTAATACATATACGAATCCATCGGCACAAATAAACAATAATAAGGCATATTTGTACCAAAGACGAAAATACCTGAAACATCATCGTTGGACCCTTGCGCTCCACTGTTCATCAGATAGTCACGCTCTAACCTCCTAACCCGATCTACAAATGATTCGAAACATTCTGACTTACGGTGTCCCTTCTTTTGGCAAATAAAGCACTTGATCGTGCTTAAAGGTACACTCGTACAATCCCGTGCAAAATGACCTCGTCCTCCACACCGAAAGCACGTAGGCCCATAACCTATCTTACTCCTCTTCTTCACTTTTTCAACACCTCCGGGCGTACTTCTTGCCCTTTTACAAGGAGCACCTCTTGATTCTAACTTTCTCTTACCCAAAGAGTGATCAGCAAATTTTGAAGCATGAGATTCAATCCCCATAGTTGCTCCTTCGTCACCGTCACCTTGAGGTTTAGGAAACCTCTTTTCTAACTCTTCCTTCACGACCTTAGGCACTCGGTCTCGAACCATCTCGGTCACTATTCCCTCGAACGACTCTTGGAGAACTTGCTTAACCTTGTTGGCGAAAATCAAGATATAGCGTTCGAACTCCGCCTCAATCCTTAATGTTAACTCATCCTTCCCCTCATGAATAGGCGCGTCCGTTTTGGTTCCATCTTCCGTCTTCATTCTAAAGAATGCATATAGATTAAACAACGAAACGAAAAGGAACGACATACATATACCACACCGTCTCATCTTGGTTGATACTCGTCGTACATTGCTTGTTTGACACGTCTTGAACCCGTAACAATGGTAGCTAATCATTGTTACGCGAGCACGTCGCATTAACTTGCTAGTACAACGTCTATCTCGCTTGATGATTGCTAAAACAACACCAAACGATTAGTGCAAGATTAGTTCACATAGACCTAAGCACTAACCAAATCCCCGGTCCGACCCGTCTCCTACAAGTCCCGCAAAAAGCGTATACACATTAAAGTCTAAGTCTAGGCACCAATCTCAAGTCGCCTAAATCCCTTAGACCATGCTCTGATACCACTTGTAACAACCCAACCCGATAACCGACCATAAACAGTCCCAAAAAAAAAAAATTAAAAGCTGCTGGACAGGGGAGTGCGCGGCGCGCATCCTCTGTAGTGCGCGGCGCGCACAGAGCCCTCCAGCTTCTGTTCGAACTGTTTTTAACACACAAAAAGATGGACCACTTCCCGGAATTTTTAGACCGAACGCTTTTCACAACAAACTTATATATGTAAAACTAACACGAATCAAACATAAAAATGATGTTTTACAAGCGGGGCCCACACGACCCAAAATACAAGTTTAATACAAGTTTAGAGTTTCGACCACCAAAAAGTTTAAGTTCCAAACTACACAATGAGCATGGCGTTTGGGATTAAACTACCCAACTACCGGTCAAACTCCAAGAGCTACTAAAGCCAAAAGCGTCCCCTAGCATCAAGCGGGATCTCTAGTCCAATACGATGCCCTTACCCTTGTCCAAAACCGAACCTATAAAATGGTAAACAACGAGAGGGTAAGCAAAGCTTAGTGAATGCAATAATTATACGAATACATATATAATTATACCTACTTGCATACACTTACACAAACCGCAAACATGCTAGCTACACAATTAGCTTATCGTCACATTAACAAGCTATAATCTCCAATACCATAAGCTAGCAACAACCGCATAATAATATAACTCGAAATGATATAATATGCTTACAACACAAGTAACCATGGTCGACCAATAGCACAAGGGAACGGCGCTCGCGAAAATGCCATCGGTGTTCATAACATCCATTAGGGCACTTAACACCTCGCACCACTAACCCCTAGGGTGGCACCTTAACACCTCGGCACATCACCCTGAGTGGCATCTTAACACCTCGATGCAACACTCATTATTTTACGGAGTGGTGTCTTAACACCTCGACACTACACTCCTAGGTGGCATCTTAACACCTCGATGCTACACCCGAGTGGCATCTTAACACCTCGATGCTACACCCTTGACGTGAAACGTGGTGTCTTAACACCTCGACACTACACCTTTCACGCTATAACAAATAGATACATTATATACATACGCATATAATTATTCCACTCACCTTAACAATTAGATGACGGTTTCAACCTCCACAAGCTTCAAAGCAAAGTACCTAATATAATAAGTACTTGATCAACACACAAGCTAAGTGGACTCAATACTAACACTTACACATGAGCATTTAATGACTTAATGTATTAAATCGCCCATTTATACCAAAACCGCCCAATTAAAGTCAAGACCACCACTAATCACTTAAAAGCTAGTGATTAAGGTCCAACAACACCAACTAATACATAATTAGGGTAATTCATACCCATCTTTCCAAACTAGGTCAATTTATTACCCAAATAACCATTTTAAGACAACACACCCATTTCGGGTCATCCACTAACTAACCAACACCCATTTACTAAATAACTAGGTGTGTTAGCAATTAACTCACCAATTAGGGTTCATAAACATCATTTAATACTTTGAAACACTAGACTAGTCACCAATTAGTATTCAAGACTCAATTTTACCCAAGAACACCCAAAATCACCAATAATAGGTTTTGTGTTCATCATTTACTCAAACCCTAACCCTTACACTAAATCAAAGTAAGGAAAATAAAATTAGAACATACCACAACTACCACAACGAAGCTAGAGATAAGATGAACGACTTTAATGCTTGAACTTTAACCCAAAACAAGCTCCTTCCTCTTGGATTTAAGCTTTCTCTCTCAAAAATCACAATCTCTCTCTAGAATTAAAGTTAAAGTGATAAGGTTGTTGATAATGGAGTAATGGTGCTCCACAAACTGACCTATCTGTCTTTAACCCGTCCATAAGTGAATTTACCAAAATTCCCATCAAAATATCTGATTTAAAAAGTTGGAACCCAGCTACAGTAAGGGTGCGCGGCGCGCTCCCTTTAGTGTGCGCGGCGCGCACTAGGCTCAGCTCACTCAGTGACTTCTGTTTAACTGCACAACATCACCCACACTCTATGTAACATATTCACACTGCTGTACAAACTGATTAGGGTCTTACACCAACATTCTTTCAAAGTCATATCTACTGATCTCCCAAGCCTCAAGCAGATATCTATGGAGAGATTATAAGAGAGAAAGAGATATTCTACTTACACTAAGTAGAATTAAAATGTAAACTGTGTACTCATCATTTGTATCTTTAAGTTTACTTTGTAAGACACTTCCTTAGGGGGTCAATGAAGTTAGATAGTTCTTATGATAGGAAACACCATCTTGTTTAATGATTCAACTTCCTTAAAGGGATCTAGGAAGTTGATCAATTCCTTTGGGAATTAAGTTGGTGTGACCTATTGAAGAACTATGAGTGATTGTAAGCTTAGCTATAAGTTTACTTGTGAGCTATCTTCTTAAAGGGATCTAGAAGGTAGTTGTGATTTCACTAGACTAGAGCATTGGAATCTTGTGGTAAGAGCATTTTGTGTTTATGAATTCTTCAAAGGGACGTAAGGGTTCATAAGTAGCGGCTTATCGAGGAGCTAGTGTTGTATCCGGACACTCCACCGGGTTTGGGATATCATAGTGAAGAAAACTCTCAATTCATAAAATTGGGGAGTGGATTAAGGTGGATTAGTTAACATCCACCCGAAACACTATAAATCTTTGTGTTTGTGCACTTACATTCTTTACATACTTGCATAAACAAACACAAACGCTTCCACACTTAAAACTTATGTTTTGATCGTTAAAGATTCCGAAAAAGTTTTAAGAAACCACTAAGTAACTATTCACCATCCCTCTAATTACTTACAATTGGTATCAGAGCGGTTGCTCGAATCTTTGCTCCAAAAAATGTTTTTGTGACTAAAACTACTTTGTGCAAAAACCCGAGTCAAAGATCTTGAAACTAAGCTCTACTTGGTTGAAGAACGCAAAAGTGTTTGGAAGAGTTAGTCTTGAATCACGATGAAAGTTTTCATATAAGAAGCAACTTCAAGACACTCAAGGGATGTGGAAGTCAAGGATCGAACCCGAATGCTCAAACTTACATCCACTACATTGAGGAAAAATATCACCATTTACATGGTGAGGTAAGTTTGCTTCCTTCTAGCAAAAATATATAAATTAATAGGTTTATTTAATATTATAAAGCTTATGTACTCTAAATGGTGTGATAATTAACAAAATTTTGATTAAAATGAAAAACTTAAACAAAGAAAAATTCTTTGAATAAACAAAGTTAATTTTTGAAAAATAAAAGGATGTAGAGAAAAATGTGGGGTTAAGTCAAAATCACAACTATAGTGTACACAATAGAAGCACCTTGAAACTTGTCATGAAACTTAGGAAAATCCTTGCATGAAAAATGACATGAGTTATTGTTTAATGTGTGCTTGATTAATTGATCTTACATGCTAGAATACATAAGTTGTCACACATCTTAGAGCCTTAAATGATAAACATAATATCTAAGAGTAGACTCTAAGCATCTCATTAAATATTCTCGAAAATCAAACAAAAGATTACTTAGTGGTAATAATAATTTGTAAATAAGATCACTAACTTGTGATTATTTTTGGACAAGAAAAAGAAGTATTTTTAAAAGTCAAAGATATCAAATGATAAATTAAACACTTGGCTTTAAAATACACATTGAGTAGACCTACCACGAGATTTTCAAGAAACACACTTTATAAGGCTCAATATAATGCCAAATCGGATGGCGGTCGAGTCTACGGTTGACCGTGGATCGACCACATAGGCCCTGATCAAAAATTGCTTTCGCAATTTTAAGATCGGCCATGGTGTGACACTTTTAGACGTTAAATCTTTTTAAAAAAGGTTAAAACAATCGTTTTACATCGTTTATTGGAAATAATTAAACATTTACCAATGTGAAGCTAGTTATTGTCATTAAACGACACTTGTTTAAATGTCAAGTTTTTAACACGTAAGTGTAAATTATTTTCAAACAACTAAAAGTGTACAAAATCAATTATTCTCAAGATATGGACTTGATTTATCAAATCTTAAAATATAAACATGTCTAAAGGATAAAATCTATTGTTTGAGAAAGGTACTAAAATGGATTAGGACTAGAGTGTTTAATGTTAACAATACCGGACCCAACAAACATTGGGTACCAAGCCTTGTATCAACAAGTTGTAGGTTTGCTAACAAGTGTGGTGGAAGACGAAATAATCACAAGTGCAAAAAGCTCATGTCCTTGATAAATACGTCACACGAAGCACAAAGAACATGATGACGGTGACGTAATATTGGATGGACATATTTAATGAATATTCACCGGTCGAGGTAACTTTACTTACAAATGAATTACTCTTAAAATATGCTACATGAGTTTTAACATGCTAAGTATTTAACATGCAAATATATTAACATGCTAAGTTAGGTCAAAATTCATTTAAAAGTAGAAATCATGTTATGCTTATAATTAGGTGGAATATCTTTTATGCTTGCAAATGAAATTAGTAAAATGATAAAAACATGTCAATATATGCATTGCGTCAATACATGTTTCAAGTTGATGGCATAAAAGATTAAATCACACGAACATGAAACTAATTGATAGAAATCCACCTAAAAGTAAAATATGATGGTCACCGAGTGAATATATAAATGAGTTAAAAGTGTTAACAAGATTAATCTCATTATTTGATTCAACAATGTAATTACTTAAGAAACGGTGCTAGCATTAAGAGAGGATAAATGACAAGATCACAAAAAGAATCATAACAAACAAATCTTAGGAGACATCAATAGGAGATAAATTAGATCTTAAGTGTGTAGTCTAAGTTCTCCGTTTCCTAAGTGTAGTGTAGATTTCCAAAGTTCTACTTTGTAAGTCTTACTAAAGGGGTTGTATATGATTCCTATCATCTGTGCTTAATAAGATACATTTGTGATGATAGAACTTATGCTAGGCTTATACTTAAATGATATTATTTTTGTCTAAAATTGCTAGAGTAATAGTCATTAGAAGTTTACGTAATTTATGCTAAATATCAAAATAATTCAAAAGAATGTAAAAAGTAAACTCTTAAAGAAAAAGCCTAGGATACTCTAACACGTTGGTGTAAGAACTAGATTATCACTAAAAGAGGTCATTGCTAGTTAAACGCATTAGCGTTTGTCAAGTTGTTGAAATGTCTAAAACACACTTGGACATATTAGAACAAACAATTATTAATCTTTGAGGTTAGAAAACTTTAAGAATAATTCATGCTCTTAATTTCTAAACTAGGATTGGGTTATGTCAAACGAACACCTAGAATAAACGAATGAAATGAAAAGTTTCACTAATCCATTATACGTCAAAGAGTTAGATAATTTTAAACCACACAAATGTTTATTCAAACTCTTTGTCTTGATTCCTATACTTACACGTAATGAGATTAACGAGTGTTCTCAAAACCTTACTTAACTCATGAATCAAAGTGACTCTAAGATAGTACTCTTAAATCAACCTAAAAGATTACACTTGATACTTTGGTATGATAAGTGCTAGACATACCTATGGAAATTAATGATAAATAATCACTTAAAGGTGAATGTGTGACTCTAAGATGTAGGTACGTCTCTAGGACACTAATTAGAAAACAAAACCTAACTAGGTTTAATTAGACGTCTGAGTAGCCTTAAGGAATAATCGAACAAACATAAAAAGGCTATATCTTTGTACCTTGAAAGTCTTGATAGAATTAGGACATACTTTCTTAATCATGCATGATAAATGGAAAAAGTTGGCAATACATTATTAGCATAAAATGGTCGTTGATAGAATTAACCATTTTCCTTGTAATGGGTTATTTGAACTCATGAATGATAAGTTTGAAATGTACATGATAGGAAACTAGAATGGTTGCTTGATAAAATGCCTTATTGTATGCTTTACACTCTAGGATTCACTCCAGGCTTCCGCTCATTATGTAAATTGCATAAACTTTGTTTTATCTCTCACATATGCCATATATGTTTTCATTGCTTGCATGATTATGTGTGAAACATCTACTTATCATACTTGTATGATTAATATGTGCCAATATACTTGTCATACTCTCGCATGCTCATATGATCTTCATACTTGACAACTTGAGTTCTCTCTTCATAACCAATGTTGGTTGTAATCACCTTGTTAGTTGTTATACTACGCACTTTAGGCTCAAAAACTTGCTAATTGAAACTTATTTGTGAGGGCATTGTGCTTAATATTTGCTACATTTAACATGCCTTATATTTTTTATCATGCTTATGTGCTTACATGCTTATGATTTATTAACATGTTGAAAAATTATACATGGATGTTTTTATACTCACGATCCAATATAACACTCCAAATTGTTAACTATGATACATCGAAAATTTTAACTAGTTAACATTATACGTAGTCAAGTTAACATATCTCTACATCATATTTGTTGAGTGCTAAATAATACTTTGATATTAGCTAGCTTACCATCAGTTATGTGATTGCTTGTTACGCTATATCATTTAAGTGCAATCTTAAGCTATATTTGAAAAGATAACTAAATAAGTAGTGATTTAACGTATATCGTATTTTGATATGAATTGCGAGTTAAATGCCTTCCCGATCTAGTTATTTAGGTTATAAATATGCTCATCAAAATTCATGCTATGGAACATGCCTCTATTTGATTATCATGATTACTTGCTTGTTATGCATGATTGTTACTTGTAGTATGAATTCTAATTGAGCTTATTATGCATGATTGCTTGTTTTGATGTGATATATGCTTACTATAATTATTCTTGAGATCTATGCATATATTTCTAATAATGCTTGTGAGACTTCAAACGCACTGTTATGCCCATCACCCAAGCAAAGGAAAGTCCAAATATGTCACACTTTCAAGCCATTAAAAGGATCTTTAGAGAAATCTAAAGGGTTCTATGCATCATGAATATCATGTGCTTTGGAGATTTGGATAATTATGGATAGCTACTATTTAGAAGAGTGGTGTGTGTGCATTAGTTGGTTTATGCATAACCTCTTGGCTCTCAATGGAACAAACACCCGTAGCTCTCTCTACTACTAAAGTCGAGTATGTAGCAATTGGAAGATCATGTGCTAATGACTTATGGATGAAATAAACTTTCCTCGATTAAGGTACCACCTCTTTTGAAACTCATATATGTGTGCATTCTCGTGCTAAAATTGGACTAGTCAACCTAATAGGTGATTATTTGAACACCAATTTAGCTTTGATCATTACATGATAAGTGAAATATTAACATGCTCTATATGTTTAGGTTATACATATGTTCATCACTAAGTATACAAAGAGATATGCTCTTAGTTGAATAACCTGAAACTTAGTGTATGATTTTTCAATGATAACGTTTAGACTTATCATATCTGTGTTATTACGCACTATCACTTGACATGCTTCGACCACTATCCTCATTATGTTGAATAGAGGTGCCGAATTCATGTTTTAAACTTATATGTAATTTAGATTGTTATGCATGATTATGTATATTAGCTTCAACATGTCACTCTTACTTGTATTCTTACAATATGTATTCAACATGCTATGCTTATATTATGTGCAATATGCTTAGCATGATATGCTAATGATACGTGCCATATGTATGCCATGCTTGTCTCTTTACATGATTGTTGAAACTACTATGATAGTATCTATAGTGTTGCATGATATGATTACGTGTGATGCTCTTACTTGTTTGCCATGCTATTTTATGCTTGTATTTTAACATGTTTGTTTGAACTTACTTTCATGCTCTAGCATCTAAGCTTATAAATATGATTGTTATGCATTATTGTTTGCTTGACAATTGATCTAATGTATATTAGCTTTTGCATACTACTCTCACTTATGTTTTCACATTGTGCTATGTGCAAAATGTATACCATGCTATACTATATGGTTCTACATTCTTGCTTAAACCTACTTGCTTTTATACATGCCTGAAATTGGTAGAACTAGTGGAGTAATGTTGGTACTTAATGATAATGTTGCATGATATACTAAGGCTTCTGCTCACTACATGTTATATCACATATTCATGCTATACTATTCATTAACTCTGATATGTGGTGGTTCATACGCATCTTTGATCTTACATGCTCTCTAACGATCACATATATTGGTCAAAGTGCTCGCTCCACTTTCTTAGTAATGCATGATGCACAATGATTCTTATGCTTGCTATATACTATTATGTGGGTGCACTAACCCTTGATTGAAGGTTTATCTAGCTCGTTGAGTTTATATCACTCCTTACTTAATCTTATAACTGTGTATGTTTCAAGGGGGAGCCATAAGATCTTCTACTATGTATCATTCAAGGGGGAGCATAACTCTAGGGCGCGCTTAGTTCCAGGGGGAGCCAACCTTTTTGCTTCGACAAAAGGGGGAGAAAGTGTATGGTAAGTGATGTTAACACTTATGTCGGCTTACATAACTAAACACTTATTCATTTGTTTGTCATGATCAAAAAAGGGGAGAATGTTGGTTAAGAATTCAATTATAATATTCAAAAGTTAATCACTTTGTTTTGATGATGACATAAAAGAGATAAGTGCTTAATCATATGTAAGACGACATGAATTCATAAGCCTACACTATCTCTAGCAAAAGACCAATACATAAATAATTAACTTGGTAAAACTGCTATGCGACTGCACCACAGTCGACCGCGGATCTGACCGTAGATGTCCTGTTCCAACGGCTGCATCATTTTACAAAACTGTTGATCTATGTTCAACCTCACGGCCGACCGTGGATCGACCGCAGTTTTCTCTATAACCAAATTCATCCACTTTAAGATAGACCACTTTGAGGCATCTATAATTTACAAAACCTTTTTAAACATACTTATAATAGTTGCCTTCTTTGATTTCAAAAGAGTTTTGAACTAAAAGATGTTAATTTTTACTAATCACACCTAACGACATCTTAATGACATTTTAAGCTCAAATAAGATTAAACACAAAAGTGTTTTAATTTTCAAGTGTTACAAAATGTCATTTAAATACATACTAATAATGGTCATCAAAGTCCCAATTAAAGAGGTTCTCTCCCATTACTTTTAAGTACCATTTGTATGTATGTAAGTTTTAATTATATTCAAGCTGGTCAAGGTTGTAACAAGGTTCATTTAAGCTCCAACTAGAATCAATCTAGTTGAATCAAGATGCAAGTATGTTCTAAAGAGCAAGACACTTCCATTAAGAAGATGACAAGCTATTAAAATGGGCTAGTGAAGTTTTGGAGGCTTGTGGTTTGTCAAAGGATGATTAAAGCAACTAGTTAAAGGATTCTTCATTATAATCAAACTAGTCAAAATTAACTTGTTGCAAGCAACCAATGAAGTATGATACTTCCATCCAAGTATTGACAAAGTGTAAGATTCATGGGTTATTGTGTTTGGAGCTTTGTGGATTGTCAAGGAACAAGGTTTCAGCATTTGCCATTTGTAAGCTTATGTCAACTTCATTGAATGCATCCAAAGTAAGAGATGATGGTCAAGGGTATCAAGATGTTTTGGCATCTTTTTGCAGACATCAAACAAAATAAAATGGCCAAAAAATGCAGATTACAACGGCTCTATAACGGATTTATTTTCAGTACAGCAGGGAGCGCGGTCGATCCACGGTCGACCGTGCAGAGAGCCGCGCAGGTTCTATCAGCATTTTTCTCTTCCTATATATACCAACATTTGCCAAACTTGAAGACCTTCTCTTTCCAACATTCTTTCAAAATCATATCTACTGATCTCCCAAGCCTCAAGCACATATCTATGGAGAGATTATAAGAGAGAAAGAGAGATTCTACTTACACTAAGTAGAATTAAAATGTAAACTTTGTACTCATCATTTGTATCTTTAAGTTTACTTTGTAAGACACTTCCTTAGGGGGTCAAGGAAGTTAGATAGTTCTTATGATAGGAAACACCATCTTGCTTAATGATTCAACCTCCTTAAAGGGATCTAGGAAGTTGATCAATTTCATTGGGAATTAAGTTGGTGTGACCTATTGAAGAACTATGAGTGATTGTAAGCTTAGCTATAAGTTTACTTGTGAGCTATCTTTTGAAAAGGATCTAGAAGGTAGTTGTGATTTCACTAGGCTAGAGCATTAGGATCTTGTGGTAAGAGCATTTTGTGTTTATGAATTCTTCAAAGGGACGTAAGGGTTCATAACTAGCGGCTTATCGAGGAGCTAGTGTTGTATCCGGACACTCCACCGGGTTTGAGGTATCATAGTGAAGAAAACTCTCAATTCATAAAATTGGGGAGTGGATTAAGGTGGATTAGTTAACATCCACCCGAAACACTATAAATCTTTGTGTTTGTGCACTTACATTCTTTACATACTTGCATTAACAAACACAAACGCTTCCACACTTAAAACTTATGTTTTGATCGTTAAAGATTCCGAAAAAGTTTTAAGAAACCACTAAGTAACTATTCACCCTCCCTCTAGTTACTTACACACTGAATGATTGATAAGAGACATGATTTATAAGAAACTCGGGATGGTGTTTAGTCTCAAGCTGATTTTGTCATGATACAAGGGATGTGATATTAGATTCCTTGTGAGTAAAGTTTGGAGAATTAGAATGATGCGTCTTCTATTCTCAAGCTTTGGTCTTAAGTCTATGGCATGCTAGACTAGACTTGTTAATGATGATCACCTGCAGAGATCTATTAACAACGAATATTCCATTGTGTGGAATTATGTACAGACAAAATGAAAGTTTCATTCAGTAACATGAAGATTTGTTGACAACAATGATGTGGATTAAATCCATTGTATATGGAATTCAATGAATTTGAAGATAATTATAAACATAAAGATATCTATCGTTATTATATTATCTTGGATGTTGAATTGCCTAACTAGATTTCAAATTTACATTTATGATGTGAGTGCGAGAACTTTATTAAGTTTTCTAAATTTGACGTCTCTAGGTTCAACCTAGAATATGATTAAGAATTGCTCAATATCCGTTAAAATCTTAAACACAAAAGATGTAAATCTTATGTGGGGGCATTTGATCGCATCATTGAATAGAATCATATTTGATATATATGATTAGGATTGAAACTTATATCAAGTTGCAAGACATGTGGGGGAAGCTTTAAATGGATAAGCATTAACCCACTAGTTGTGTAAGTTGAACACAAAACCATGAAAATGTGAGGGTGTCTTTCATTTTGATATCAAGTATACGATTCATGATAAATGATTAATTGGATGGCCAAATGTAAGTACCTAGTTGATGTTAAATTCTATATCTTTTGAGCCAATGATGGTAATTAAGATTGACATGGTCAATATAATTACAATAGATCAACTAATCTCTTTGTAGATTATCTTAGTTAACTTTGTAGAGTTAAATGATAATAATTCGGATCCGACAACCATGGGGTTGAGAAGAGATTATGTTGTGGAATGAGACTAAAGCCTTTAAAATAATAGTTTATATGAAGGAAACCTAACCTAGTTGACTGGAGATCCCAAGATTTGGGTTCAATAGGACAACCTAATTGTATAAACTGTGGGTGGTCACTGTAGGGGAGTTCATAAACCTCCAAAACTAATTAAGGGAGTTGTACAACTTCCTAGTCCATTCTGATAAATAAAAGTGACATTATATGAGGCTAAGCTTTTGGCTTTAATGATTTTTAACGATAAAAGCTTAAGGCTATTGGAGATCTTTAAGAAATCACCTATGCGAGAGAGAAGTGGGGTCGCTTCGAAGGGAATGGACATAATTCCTAATAGCTCTTGCAGAACCAGGCAAGTGTTTCAGGACCATAATGAACACGACTATGAGGACTTGAAAATGTCAGGTAGAGTCCTGTGTGAAGTGTATTGTCGTCTACACAATTAGCAGAGATCAGTTCAAAGCCATCGCGTCTACTGTGAGCTAGGAGACTAAGTGCATTTCATAAGGAAAGGTTCAAAGGCTAACACCTACCTATCATATGCAGGATTCAACTGTTGAAAATTTTGTTGGAATTTATGTGTTTTGAGAGATCGATTTCCATTCAGGTGCTTTCTTGATGAAAGATCTAAGCGAAAATAAGGTTTGCGTTGACTTTGGATTTTAGTTATGAACTCGGTGGCCAAGGCTGCATAACATAATGTTTTATATCCAAGATAGATTGAAAATGAATGATATATCGATGCTCAAGGTGATAATGATGTGAGCTAAGGTGAATGAGAAGTCGAGTAACTGTTATTGTTTCGGTTATCAATTTCATTCATGTGGGGAATTGTTGAAAAATTAATAAAAGATGTGAATTAAAATTGATATTAAGGGAGTATTCAAAAGTTTCAATAATTGTGACATTTTATACTAAGACCAGTTTGTGACAAGGGTAACAGAACAGGTTCATTTATTTAATTTGGACTCCGTTAGGGCAGTCAAATTAAGTACGAAAGTTATTAGATAACTGATAAATACCCGTGTGTGATGGGGTATGGTGGTTGACTTATATATATATATATATATATATATATATATATATATATATATATATATATATATATATATATATATATATATATATATATATAAGCTTGTTACAGCTCATATTTCTTATTTTCTTGAATTATCCACACACACCGTACCTAATTTCTCCTACTTGAAAACTCTAATTCTCAATCTTGTTTTTGGAGTAAAATTGTGTTGTTAAGATTGTTATTACTGTTTTCGTGATCAATTCAAGGTAACAATACATGAATTTCAGTCTCAAATTGATGGATTTGGATGGTTTTAAGTTAGGTTTTATCAAAGTGGGTCTTTATGTCAAATTAGTCTATTTTGATGTTGTTTGAAGTGTAAGATTTGTGGGTTTAAGTCCCAAAAGGTTTTGTGTAAAAGATATAACCATTTTCAGGGTAAAACACGAGTCCAAAATTGAGATTGGGTGAGTTGGGGTTGAAACCCGTCAGTTTTTTGCTGCTGCTGCTCGATGAACACAACCGTACGGTTACAGCTTGCAACCTCACCTGTGCAACCGTACGGGTGCATGTGCAACCGTACGAATGCAGTGGTGTTGGTGCAACCGGGCAGAACATGTGCAACCGTACGGATGCATGTGCAATCGTACAGGTATAGATCAGAACTGCAATGTTGTTTAATCTGGCTGTTTCTAGCCGTTATGTTGTCCGCGTGACTTATGATAATCAGGATGTAAATTCTGAAAATGCATACGTGTTATGTGGACTTTTAGTGACACTTTTGTTAATGATTTACTATACTATGCTGTTTTGTGCTAACGGACATAAACTAACTTGATTTGCCTTATGTTCAGGTGATAAGGATAAGGAAACCGCTCAGTGATAGATTATCTGAGCTAGTTGCTGTTATTTGGTGAGTGGGTCTATCTCCGGATAGAGTATTAAGTAGCTGACACGCTACTTGTTCAGACTCTTTAATTTTATGTTTATATGCTCAGTATGAATGCCATGTATTGCCATGCTAGTTAGGTCGATTGCATGACTGATTATCTGTGAACTTATGTGCGCACTGTTAGTTGGACACCAACCTAGGCGGAAAGGTTGGGAACCCACCAAGGCGGAAAGGTAGGGTTGATGTGAGGTCGACCGTGGTAGACAATGAAATCACATAAGATACTATGTGTGGTGTTGAGCTTCATAATTCGAGTGCTCATGAAATGCATACACGTTTGTAACTGTTTCCGGCTTAAATATCGTGGTCTATGAATCTTCTTATACTTTGGTTACAAACATGTGAATTCATCAACTACTTTATGTTGACCTTTAGCATGTTTATTCTCAGGTTCTCAGATGTTGCTTCCACGATTTACTAGAGTTTGTTGGGTTAATCAATTTATATGGGTTTAGTAATTATTTTATATTTTATCCTAAGTTTGGATTTAATATATTATTTGTTGCTATTAAAAAAAAAATTTGGTATCAATAGCTAGGTGCAGCTTCAACTAGGGTGGTGTAAGAGTTTCACGAGAAGAAATTAGACCGGGGACAAAAAATCGGTAGAGCCCGTGGCCAGGGTTTATTTTCTTGGGTGGTGGAAGAATTCATTGATCCAGAAAAGTGGAAGCGATCAAAGGTTGTTGTCAAACAAGCGGGGTAAATTTGTTCGTGAAAATAGACTAATCGGTGGTGGTACAAGAAAACGTGATAGCGTGTCCAGCTTGTTTTCTTGAGCGGTGTAAAAGGCTCTTGAACAAATATGACCGGATTGAGTATGAAGAAAATCACACATCAGAGAACATTGTGGCTATGGAAGTTCAAACCGAGATGACTGTGGATGTGGCTGAGGAAGAGGTCGGGTGTCCGGGTGAGTCGAGATGGTGTTGAACAGTTGAAATCGAGATGACTGTGGACGTGACCGGGGATGAGGCCGGGAGTCCGGTGAGTCGAGATGATGTAGAACATGTCCAGGAAAGCTGCGGTAAATGTTAGAAGTGTGGTTAACCATCGATGAAGATAAACTGATTAATGGCGTGATTGTTGGATTAATCAGTTTATATGGGTTTAGTAATTATATTATATTTTATCCTAAGTTTGGATTTAATATATTATTATTTGTTGCTATTAAAAAAAAAAAAACAGAGTTTGCATGCTTGCATGGGTGGAGTTCAACTTTTATGAAAACTTTTGAAAAATAAATGTGAATCCTTTGAAAAAAGTGGGCGTAATCATTGTTATTGGACCTTGTATTAACACGCCGTCATATGAATTTTGGCGGGGTGTTATATAATTAGAAGACAAGAGTGCATATTAGGCAATTGGTGAAGGATCTTTATATGGGTGACTACCCTTTGTCATCTCTTTGTTACTTAATTACAGGGTTTGTTCTTAATTTTGTTCGCGTAAAAGTTTCTATTTTCAACGATCCAGTTTTGATAACGTTAAGATATTATTGATTTGGTTCCTAATATTGCCATAACTGATGTATTTAATTTAATTTAGTGTTGTAGAATAACATTAATAATCATATTGTCCATGGCCAATGGGTAGGGTGGATGATGTATACATGGTTCATCAATTCTTCTTGTAACTTATGGTTCCCAATTATGGTTGTAACCTATGCTTTATGCTTTACCTGTGTTCGTTTGATTTATCTATTTAGTATTTAAGAATAGATTACCTATAAATTGCGTATTATTGTTGTAACGTATGCCCATGTCAGCGTCGTTATTTGCATAAATCATCCGATGCGACATTTGAAAACCAACTTCTAATATCTTTTTCTACAGTTAGGATAGGGGTGTTCATCGGTTCGGTTTTTGGTTTGTTCGGTTTATTCGGTTCGGTGTATTCGGTTTTGAAATTTTTTTGGGCAAAACCGAAAACCGAACCGAAAACCGAATTCAAAGTTAAAACCGAACCGAACCGAAAACCGAATTCAAATTCGGATTCGGTTCGGTTTTCGGTTAAAACCGAATATTATGAAAAAACTGAGAACGATGGTAGTTTAATTGTGGCGTTACTGATGTCTTAGTTATTTATATCCTAAAACAATGACGTACTATTAAATTATAAAGAATTCGATGATTTATTAATATTTACAGCTTAATTATGACGTTTACTGCTTCTGTAATTAAGAAGAAGAACATAATAATTTGAGTAACATAATTATATTGTGAGTTACCAAATCATCATATGGGTAAGAATATATTTTATTGATTGGATCCCAAATTATAATGACATTAAAACATAAATATACAAATATAAATATACAAATTAAATATATAAAAACATTGAATTCGGTTTTGAATTCGATTTTCGGTTAAACAGAATCCAGAATTTTCAAAACCGAAAACCGAACCGAAAACCGAATTCAAATTCGGTTTCGGTTTGACTCGATCCGAAAACCGTTTTTCAAATTCGGTTTGGTTTTTTTCCGGTTTGGTTTCGGTTTGGTTTTCGGGTTCCACGGTTTCAAACCAAATACTGACCACCCCTAAGTTAGGATATTAGATATATGGTTGAATTGAAACTTATGTTGATTCTATACCATAGGTTTCGTATTCTTTTAATCGATTCCTAATGTTCAAACATACAGCTGCTTATAGAAAAAGAGGCAAGGTAGTATCTTGTATGGATGACGCTATTAACGCTATTATCAAACAACGTGTCTTCGTCTACTCTTGTTCTATTTGGCAACTTGGGATGATCCCGCAAATATAAATTACGATATATAGTCCAACCAAGACCTATCTTGAGTGTGACACAATGTGTGTTATAACCCACAATTTTTTTTGAACGGCATTGAGCAATTTTATAAAAACCTCTAGTAAGTCACTAGAGGCAAAAGAAAGATACAAAATACAATGAGTAACACAATGTGTGTTATAACCCACAATTGCAAATTGACACACTATTTACATCCTAATTTCTAACATAATTATCAATTTATCCCTGACTTTAAGTATCTACTAAGGTCACCTTTCGCTTAGTGCGGGGGCAACAGGGAGAGTGGTTTTACCGACCACGTCCTCAGATTGGTCCGGGTCCGGGTTTTCTCCGGGACAGTAGATGGGAGCGGGTTAGTGGTTTAGTCCCCCTAGGTGATCTCAAATTGATGTCAAAAAAAAAAAAACATAATTATCAATTTGCACTTTGATAATTATCATCCTATGGTAATAAGTGCTAACCTTTTGTATTTAAGGGAGGGCAGAAGGCTTTAGATAAGAAGAACTAGATCAAAGAATATGGTATGCAACTCTATGACTTGTAGAACTCGAATACATATACAGTTAAGTCACCGGTAATAAATTTTGCAATAGGACTGTAGAGGTAGGTTAAAAGTATAATTGATCCAAACTCGAGTAACAAAACAAAGATAACAAATAGGCAGACAATTACATAAGAAAATAAAGTAAATAATGATACGACAACAATTGTATCATGCAATTAAGTTTTAAAAAAAAAACAATTCAACTGGCAAAGTTAACAAAAATCTCAAAAACTAGTATTCTAAACCGATAAAAAAAATCGTATAGCATACATTCGTACGAAAGAAAATATCTAGACCGCAATTATCTAGCCCACATGGCAATTTACCTATGTTGTCGTTTTAATGAAAATCATTCAAACAAATTGAAGCCTTTACTTGTGATCACTGGTAGAAGATGCTTTAGTATTGCTTTTTGGGTAAACCACAGCCGCATTATTATGGGTATCCAAGAATTTGTCTTCTTCTACTCTTGTTGAATCAGGATTAATAATAGGCCAACCAGGACCTATCGCGAGTGAGGCACTACGTGAACGGTGAATCAATATACCGTCTCTATATTCTACCCCCGGTAACAGGTAAAATTGGTTGTTGCAACTGTACATGAATTCTCTGAATTTTGGTGGTAGACCGTACCTGCGACAATAATCATACGGATGCATTGTTTTTGAATACCGATTACTGAATTGGTAGGTTGTATATATACTAATTCGTTAACCAGCAATTACTTGTATTGCAAGGTAGTATAAATTACGATTTCTATAAATCTAATGCATAAATATCGGATTAAATACATGTGAAAGATCACATAATTATTTAAAATTAGCTACTAATTCGTGTTTTTGGTATGTTTAATTGTATTTGTATTTTTGATTAAAAGATCTGCGTAATTAATTTTTGGGCTTTAATGTGGTTCTAATCATGGACTATATAAAATAAGGAGGTGGGCTTATTGGCTCCATTGTGGTTTGAATTATGGACCGTATAAAATAAGGAGGTGTCTGTGATTGGTTCTCATGGAGTCATGGGACAAATATTAAACTGAGTTCTCACTTTTGACTGTTTCGTCTTGTATTTTTCACTTTTTGCCTGTTTTATTACTGTATTTTATTTTCTACATTTTTCATCCTTAAAGTATTTTTCACTTTTTGCCTGTTTTATTACTGTATTTTATTTTCTACATTTTTCATCCTTAAAAGCATTTTAAAGTCCCAATTTCATCTCTCACCCTAATGAAACTGAGTCCGTTAAAACTATTCACAGGGAAATAAAATCTTCTAATAAAGTAATAATTAGTGAATGTACCTTAGGGTATATTATGAAAGATCTGACAAAATATTATATATATATATATATATATATATATATATATCAATGTCAAAAACAATATATAACATAAGATATGTTCGAAAATTAACCAGAAGCAGTTCACTGAGGTTTAAAGTACAACATCTTTAAATTGCCAAAGTTAAAAAATCCACATCATTTGATGATACTTTGTGAGTCATAATAAGCAGGAAAGATAAGTCAATCTGCAACCCGTATGACAAGAATATGTGATTGATGATAGCTCAATTCCTGTGTGCGTGAGACCACAATTTTTTTTTTCCAAATCTTCTCCCATGTTTTTATCAATTTTCCTGCTTGATTTGTTGAATTATTTCAAACACATAGTAGTACTGATAAGTTCTTGTGAAAGACTACACACGGTGTGTTTGTATATGCCGTTATACATACATTTTTGTACTACATAAGGTTACGAACCTGATCAGGATGAAGTAACACCAGTCATATAGTCAACAAACTAGTTTTCTTGCTCAGAAGAATTAATCCTTCGCTTAATTTTATTTACTTTCTTCAGAACATTTCCATTGAATTCTTCAGTATCTATCAAAAAAGTTATCATATAGTTTCTTCAAACCAAAATAAAGGAAAAATAAATAAATAAATAAATATGGGAAGTTAAAAAAATCTATGGAAGAAGCTATGAGTTATGAAAGTATGAAACAATATAAATACGAATAAATATGTTTCCCAAGAAAGTATAATTTTGGTATTGTCATGTTCGCTTGGCCAAGTGCAGTTACAATTTGATGCACGCCCTATTACGAGTTAAATTCGTTTATATAATACTACTGATTACCAAAGGAAATTACCCACCCTATTTTTGTAATTCAATTAGTTAAATATTATGTGAATACTCCATATGAATAGTTTTAACGGACTCGATTAACCTTCGTTAGGGTGAGTGGTGAAATTTGGACTTTAAAATGCTTTTAAGGATGAAGAATGCAGAAAATAAAATACAGGGATGAAACAGCAAAAAGTGAGAAATACAAGGACGAAATGGGCAATTTTGTCTTATTATTATTATTATTATTATTATTATTATTATTATTATTATTATTATTATTATTATTATTATTATTATTATTATTATTATTATTATTATTATTATTATTATAACTGAGTTGATATTTGCATTTCCTTTTTAGTGTTCACTTAGATAATACATTTTATTTTTGTTACTGAAAAAAATCATGTATAGTTTAAACATATGGATGTTAAGTATGACTTGAAAACTATATGAATAGCTTTGTTGAGATGGTTATAATTGATCATGTATTTATTGTTTTCAGGTTGGCGAAGGAGTTTTGTTTGTAGTTGAAATTTGCGATCGTTTTTCTGCCTTTGATTAAGATAAGGTTTTAATTGTTTACATGTTCTAAATTAATGTAGAATTTTTATATGTTGTATCAGCTGCATACTCTAATTTAGGTGTGGTGGTTGTGGACGGGTCAAGGACTACAAGTTCAACCTCTACTGAATTTGGGGGTACATTATTGATCGGAAATATTTTATAGTGTGTGTTGTAACGAAAAATCAACAAGCCGTCTATATACTCTACCAAGTTTGGTGGGGGATATCGAGCCAATTGACATATTACAATTTCTACTAAGTTTGTTGGTAGATGATTTCGCATGTTGGGGTGAAAATTATACTGTCGATTCCATGTATATGAATGAGGCTGAGGATCAATAGCCCATGTGAGACAGTGTGTATTATAATGTAGAATCACTACACCGTCAATATATTCTACCAAGTTTGCTGCTGGAGTACGAGCCAACATACCGTATACATCTTCTAGCTTGTGTCGTGGTGTATTTCGCATGCTGGAGTCAAGCTCGTGTTGATCGCTCATCGTTTTTTAACTCTTCAAATTGTTATCGAACTAATTAATGAATTACGTACGAGTAGTACGTTACCTTGTAGGAGTATATATACTGCTTTGTTAACCAATAATTACTTGTATTGAAAGGTATCAAAGATTTCTACAAATCTAATATACGAATATCTGATTAGATATATATGGAAAGATCCTCTCCGTGTTTTTTGGTTAGTCAATTATTCGAAATCTTACCACTTATAATTTAATAAGCTTATTATTACTATTATTATATCTAAGTATTAAACACAATTTAATTAATCGCAAAATTATAAATACTTCATTTATTAACAACGATGTTTAGTTTTACTTAAATTTGTTATAAATTTTTATTTATGGTAACTTTGTGTTGTAAATAAGAAAGTAACTTATATATGATATGTTTGAATATAGCCATACGTTTATCTTAAAATGCATTTAATGAAAACAATGAAATCATAAGGACGTACTCAAAATGCTACAAAAAAGTTCGGGTTCATACAGATCACATGGACAAAAAAGCATATACCGTTAGAATACATCTACAAGGACCACATTATCATATGTGTTATTTTAACTTTAGGATCAGAGAAAGTTCTTCTCATCATTTCCTAGAATAGAAGATCACAAGGTGACTTATGTCTGCTATTTCAACGGGTACAAGGGATCCCACCAAACAACATATTTCCTTTTTCATAGAGTGGTTCCAAAAAGTGTAATGGAGCCAAACTCCAAAGTAGAATTAGCCGTTGTATAGTATGTGCATATAAGCACACTTAGCAAATGCAATAAACTGCAAGATTGTATCAATTCAAGCTCAATAATATAAACTGATCAATACAAACTCATTATAATCTGTTAATTCTTATAAATTATCATGGTATCAGAGCCAACGGTGTAGATCGGGGGATCATTACAACCGTTTTTTGCTTCAATCATTTACCAGAAAAATCAAGCTGCCATGTCTAAATTTGACGGTAGCTCAATTAGTCAAAATAAGAACTCCGAGCAGTTAAGAGTCATCAAAAACACTTACCTGAATGTTCTCTGCCATTCATTACCGGTCACCATCAAAACCGATAAATTCAAAGCCTACCAACAAGGTGAAAGGTTGAATAAGGCGGAGATGGCGGCAACGGCGGGAATTGGAATGGCGGCCAGAGCTAAGAGTGAGGTAACCAACAACGGCACTTCCGTAATCAAACAGAAAAGCCATACTTTTGCAACTCAGACATCAATAAGAGGTACAGGGCTGAGATTAAAAACCTCAAACCCTAATAAAAACTCTCTACTTTTTAATTCGCATAAACCGATCAAATGGGTGAGGAAAAAATCCTCAAGCCCAAATTTCGACCCTGGTATTACACCCAATTCGTATAATCCGGCCAAAATAGTGAGGAAAAAGGCCTCAAATCCTAAGGTTGCATATGATTGCTATGAATCGGGTAAAGCAATAAACCGAAACTTAAAATCGATAGATGATGAAGCAACATTTGTAAACCATAATCGCTTCAATTGTCTTGAAGAAATAGGTGAAAAGGGGAATTTAGATCCTATTTTTGGATCTGTGCAAAAAACCGATGGTATAAAAAGAGTTGGTATTGGTATGAACTTTAAATTAAAACACCAGTCTTCTCAAACAAATATATCAAATAACCCTTCAAGTAATAAAGAGTCAAAAGAAGTGTTAAATGACTTTTCAAGGAAAAAATAGTCAAAAGTGGGTAACGTGTTTTCAGTGAAAGAGGAATATAAATGTTGTAAACCATTTGACTTTGTCAACCCACTCAAAAATAATAAATCATCACTTGATGGAAATAAACTAACAAATAATATTAAAACTGAGCTGTTTGGGATGAAAAATAACCCTGTCCAAACAAGTAATTTTTCAGAAAATATACTAACTAATAATATTAAAAATAAATCTTGTTTTATCGGAAAAACAAATATAGTTTCAAATAACATAAAAAGAAATGAATGGATTTTTTATTGTGGTGCTACCCATACGATGAGTTTTGAAAAATCCGAATTTTATTCCGAATCAAAACCTCGGGTTAACAACATTCAAACTGCAAATGGAGGTGTTGTACATGTAAAAGGGGGTGGAAATATTGAAATTACGCCGACTATGAAACTATCTAATTGTTTATATATTCCCGCCCTATCTCATAAGTTGCTATCAATTACCCACGTTACAAAAGAACTAAACTGTTCTGTTCTATTACACCCCAATTTTTGTGTCCTACAAGATATCAGGACTGGGGTAATTATTGGACGTGGAACCGAACGGGGTGGGTTATACTATGTGGACGAAGTAACCCAACAAGGTACCGTGATGCTTGCTCACGGAACACCTACGAGGGAAGCTTGGTTATGGCATAGAAGGTTGGGTCACCCATCAGTCGGATATTTACACGCTTTATTTCCTAGTCTTTTTCCGTCTAATGTAAACTTAAATTGTGAAACTTGTATTTTGGCTAAAAGCCACCGAAGTACGTTTAAACCTAGTAATACTAGAAAAGAAGTACCTTTTGCTTTAATCCATTCTGATGTGTGGGGTCCAGCACCGGTTGTTGGGGGGAGAAATTTTTGATACTTTGTCTTATTTATTGATGACCATTCACGCATCACCTGAATTTATTTTTTAACTCACAAATCAGAAGTGTTTGAAAATTATTTCCACTTTTATAAAATGGTACAAACTCAATTTAACAAAAATATAAAAATTTTAAGATCCGATAATGGGGGTGAGTTTGTCAATACTTCAATAAAACAATTTTGTGAAGATAAATGGATTATTCACCAAACATCTTGTGCTCATACTCCCGAACAAAACTGTAACAACCCAAACCAATAACCAACCGAATACGCGAAACAAAAAAAAATTTATCAGTAGAGTGCGCCACGCGCAACCCTTGGGGTGCGCGGCGCGCACAGGCCGACATTCAGTTCTGTCCGGTTTTGTCAATTTTCAATTAAAGATCTCCCACTTCCCGACATATTTAGACGAAACGCTTTTCACAACATGTTATAATGGTTAAAACTCACACGATTCAATAATAAAATGAGTTTTACAAAACGGGGCCCACATCGGCCATTTTACGAGTTTCATACAAAAGTTCGAGTTTCGACCACACTAGTTTAAATTCCAAACGACACTAAGAGCATGGTGTTTGGGGTTAAACTACCCACATCTCGGTCAAACTCCAAAAGCTATCACATCTAAAAGCGTCCCCTATCAAACAACAAGCGGAAAATCTCTAATCCAACCGTGCCCTTACCCTTATCAACGCCCGAGCCTATAAAAAGATAAACAACGAGAGGGTAAGCAAAGCTTAGTGAATGCAATAATTATACATATACATATATAACTTACTTACTTGCAAACACTTACAACATATCCGCATACATACTAGCAACATAATTAGCATACCTTTATAATGTATAACGCTAAATCCTCGATAACATAAGCTAGTATAACAATATCATATAGTGCAACAACACAATACGTTACAACACAATACATAAGCATTGATGTTCACAACATCCATTAGTATTCGAATCCCAAGGCTAGCTCAACGAATGGTATCGTCAATATCGAACTTAATTCCCATTCGTCCCAATAAATGTGGTATCGTCAACATCGAACTTAAACCCACATATGAGGTATCGTCAACATCGAACTTAAAACCCTCATCGAATTTCACTACAATAGCGGTATAGCTTCGTCAACATCGAACTTTAAATCCATACATGAGGTATCGTCAACATCGAACTTAAACCCTCATCAAAACGTACCAACAATATACTCTAGGATATGGTATCGTCAACATCGAACTTTAACCCATACCCCACAAGCAAATAAATCATATACATACATATATAATTATTCCACTCACCTCAACGATTTGGTGATGATTTTATACTTCCGAATGCTTCAAAGCCGAGTACCTAATACAATAAGTACTCAATCAACAAACAAACTTGTTGGGCTAAACACCAACAATTCACTCAAGCGCATTTAATGACTTAAATGCATTAAATGCCCCATTTTTACCAAAACCGCCCCTTAAGGGTCAAGACCATCGTCAATCACCTAAAAGCTAGTGATTAAGGTCTATCAACACTAACTATAACACAATTAGGGTAATTCATACCCATAATCTCAAACTATGTAAATCATTAACCCCTTTGACTCATTTAAAGTCAACACACCCATTTCGGGTCATCCACTAACCCAACTAACACCCATTTACCAATTAGCTAGGTGTGCTAGTAATTAACTAACCAATTAGGACTCATAACATCAATTAACACTTTGAAGCCCTAAGTTAGTTATCATTGAGTCTTCATGACTCCATCTTACCCAAGAACACCCAAAATCAACAAATATGGGTTTTATGTTCTTCATTTACCCAAACCATAACCCTACACAAAATCAAAGTAAGGAAATCAAGATTAGAGCTTACCACTACAACCCCAACGTAGCTAGTGAGTAGATAAACGACTTTAATACCCGCACTTTGGCCCGAGAACAACTTTTTCCTCTTGGATTTAAGCTTTCTCACTCAAGAAATCACACTCTCTCTCCAAAATTAAAGTGAAGAAGATAAGGTTGTTGAAAATGGAGTGAATGATACCCCAAGATCTGACCTACTGGCCTCCAATATGTCCACAAGTGAAATTACCAAAATGCCCATCAAAATATCTGAATAAAACAACAGAACCCGGCTACAGTGAGGAGTGCGCCAGGCGCACCCCTAAGTGTGCGCTGAGCGCACCCTGCTCAGTTCGCCCTCTGACCTCTGTTTTAATATACAAGGTCACCCACACTTCATGTACCATAATTACACTGATGTACAATTATTATTAGGGTCTTACAACTCTCCCCCACATGAATCGGAGCGCGTCCTTGCGATCCAAGCCGCATGACAAGAGGGAAGATACACTAACACAAACTCTTCGGGCTCCCAAGTAAATTCAGAACCTTTACTACGACGCCATTGAACTTTAAAAGTTCTCACTTCTTTATTTCTCAACCTTTTGACCTTCTCATCGAGTATGGCAATCGGCTCCTCAATATATTCTAACTTATTGTTTAGCTCAATCTCGTCTAACGGTACCCAAGATGAATCATCTGCAAGACACTTGCGGAGATGGGAAACATGGAATGTATTATGGATCACCGCAAGTTCTTCGGGTAATTCCAACCGATACGCGACTTCACCAACACGAGCTAAAACCTTAAATGGCCCAATAAACCGAGGAGCTAACTTTCCCCGTTTTCGAAACCGAATAACACCTTTCCATGGCGAAACCTTAAGCATCACCATGTCACCTTCTTGAAATTCGATCATTCGTCTACGCTTCTCAGCATACGACTTTTGTCTATCTTGAGCCTTTTTCAAATGTTCGCGAATCATATCAATCTTGCTATTCGTTTCTAAGACCAAATCGGTACTTCCGATTTCTTTTTGACCAGTCTCACCCCAACAAATCGGAGTTCGACACCTTCGCCCATAAAGCATCTCATAAGGTGGCATCCCGATACTAGTATGATAACTATTATTGTACGAGAATTCCACCAAAGGTAAGTGCTCATCCCAACTACCACCGAAATCAATAATACATGCCCGTAACATATCCTCCAAAGTTTGATTCGTACGTTCGGTTTGACCGTCCGTCTGAGGATGATACGCCGTGCTCAATTTCAATTGTGTACCCATATCTTCGTGAAACTTTTCCCAAAACCGAGATGTGAAACGGGTATCTCGATCCGAAATAATAGATATAGGAACCCCATGTCGAGTGACTACCTCTTTGATAAACAATTTAGCCAAAACCTCCGATGATATCACTTCCCGAATGGGAAGAAACAAGGCACTTTTCGTCAATCGGTCAACTATCACCCAAATCGAATCAGATTGGGTTCTCGCCGTCTTTGGTAATTTTGTAATGAAATCCATAGTAATGTGCTCCCATTTCCATTTCAGAATTTCCAACAGTTGTAACTTACCATTCGGCTTTTGGTGTTCGGCTTTAACCTGCAAACACGTGACACATTGCTCAACATACTTTACAACATCACGTTTCATACCCGGCCACCAATAATCTTTCCTTAAGTCAAGATACATTTTCGTCGCGCCCGGATGAATGGAATACTTTGACTTATGTGCTTCATCAAGTAGCACTCGTCGATAATCCCCCATCTTAGGCACCCACACTCTTCCTTGAAAAGACAACAGACCACGCGAACCCATAGTAATGAATTCCGATTGCCCCACAATTCTTTCCGCATGCTTGTTGTGAACGTAAGCTTCAATTTGAATCACGCCAAGTTTTTCAAGAAAATCGTTAGTAATAATCATACGTAACAATCCCAATCGTAATGCCGGGTGGTGACTCTTTCGACTTAACGCATCCGCGACCACATTCGCCTTACCCGGATGATAAAGTATTTCACAATCATAATCTTTCACCACATCCATCCATCTACGTTGACGATAATTCAAATCTCTTTGATCAAAAAGATGTTTCAAACTCTTGTGATCCGAATAAATCGTACACTTGACACCATACAAGTAATGGCGCCAAATTTTCAACGCATGAACAACCGCCGCCAACTCAAGATCATGAATCGGATATCTCGTTTCGTGTTCCTTTAATTGTCGAGAGGCATAAGCGATGACTTTACCCCTTTGCATTAGAACACACCCGAGCCCATTTAAAGAAGCATCACAATAAACCGTCATGTCTTCTACACCTTCCGGCAATACTAACACCGGAGCTTGACATAACTTCTCTTTTAACAATTGAAAAGCAATTTCTTGATCGTTCTCCCAATTAAATCTTGCGTTCTTTCTTGTCAATTTTGTCAATGGAGAAGCGATCTTAGAAAAGTCTTGGATAAACCGACGATAATAACCGGCCAATCCGAGAAAACTTCGGATTTCCGTAGGAGTAGTCGGTCGTCCCCAACTCTTTACGGTCTCAATCTTTCCCGGGTCCACTTGAATACCATTTTCGTTCACAATATGGCCAAGGAATTGAACTTCCCTTAGCCAAAATTCACATTTGGAGAATTTAGCATACAACTTCTCCTTCCGCAACGTCCTTAACACACTCCGCAAATGATGTTCATGTTCCTTCATACTCTTCGAATAGAAAAGTATGTCGTCAATGAACACAATTACCGACTTGTCCAACATAGGTTGGCACACTCGGTTCATAAGATCCATGAATGCCGCTGGTGCATTCGTAAGACCAAAAGGCATTACCACAAACTCAAAATGTCCATAACGCGTTCGAAAAGCCGTTTTCTCGATATCTTCCTCACGGACCTGCATTTGGTGATAGCCGGACCGTAGGTCGATTTTGGAGAAATACGTTGCACCTTTGAGTTGGTCAAACAAATCGTCGATCCTAGGCAAAGAATAACGATTCTTGATCGTCACTTTGTTCAACTCCTGATAATCGATGCACATCCACATGCTACCATCTTTCTTCTTTACGAATAAAACCGGAGCGCCCCATGGCGAAGCACTCGGTCGAATAAAACCCTTCTCAAGCAACTCTTGGGTTTGATTTAACAACTCTTTCATTTCCGTCGGCGCTAAACGATAAGGAGTTTTAGCAATGGGGGTAGCCCCCGGAACCAACTCGATGCGAAATTCAACTTGTCTTTTCGCCGGAACACCCGGTAACTCATCCGGAAAAACGTCTTCAAATTCACTTACCACCGGAATTTCACGAATGGATGGTGGCTCATCTCGAGTATCAACAACATAGGCTAGAAAAGCCATGCCACCACTAACAAGGAAACGACGCGCCCGTGCAAAAGTACATATCGGCACAAGTCTTCTTCGTTTATCACCGTGAATAATTAACTCTCCCCCACTTGGGGTTTTTACCCGAATAAACTTATCATGGCATGCAATATCGGCTCTATTATGATCGAGCCAATCCATACCAATGACGATATCAAAATCACCCAAAGTCATCGGAATGAGATCGATTTTAAAATTTTCGGCACCAAACACAACATTACAATTTTTACACACATCAACCACTAGCGCCGTCTTGCCATCCGCTATTTCAACTTCTACCGGACGACTTAACTTAACTAGCGGTTTATTTAACTTAGGCACGAATCTTGGAGAAATAAACGATAAATTGGCACCACTATCAAATAGGATTCGTGCCGGATTAGAGTTAACCATGAAAGTACCTGAAACGACTTCGTTGGATTGCTTGGTCTCCTCATTCGTCATCAAATAGTTGTGACCCCTAGCCGTGCCCGCCGCTTTCTTCAACCGTTTAACATGATCAGTGTTCAAGTCGGGGCACTCCGACCTTCGGTGTCCTTCTTTGTTGCAATTAAAACAAGTGAGCTTGTTTGTTGAAGGAGGCTTTGTACAATCCCGAGCCAAATGACCTCGCACTCCACAATTGTAACAAGTAGGGATAAAATTCCCGAAACCTCCCTTCTTCACACTATTTACACTTTCGGAACCCTTCTTGTTCTTGTTCTTCTTGTTGGAAAAGTTAGAATGACTAGAACCTTCAAACTTTCTTTTAGAAAAAGTGAAATCGCTTTTTCTTGGAACCTCCGGCTCAAAACCCCGAGCCAATTCAAATAACTCTTCAAAAGACTTAGCCGCTCCACGACTAATCTTACCCTTATACTCATCATTCATGGTACGGTAGAAATCTTTCATCAGCTTGTGATCGTCACCAACATATTTCGGACAAAAACGAGTCTTTGTCAAGAAGGTAGACTTGAGAGTGACCAAGTCCATTGAACCTTGTTGCAAATTGTGCAACTCGTCCCGGATTCTATCAAGATCGGAAGAAGTTCGGTATTCTTGGAAAAATTCCTTCTTAAACTCCTCCCATGTCAAGCTCATGCATTGCTCTTCACCATATAATTTGATTTTATCGTCCCACCACAACTTGCCTTCTTCGCGCAACATGCTAGACTGATAATGCTAAAAACGAACATATATTTCATAGCATTATTCCCCAAGAAAGACAATCTTTTAGTTGCAATTGTTCTATTTACAAGTGATATTCGTTTAAATATTAAAAGGTGAAGACAAAAGACAGATTCGACGAATTGAAGACGCAAACGACCAAAAAGCTCAAAAGTACAAAATACAATCAAAGTGGTTCCAATTATTGATAAGAAACATCTCGAAATTACAAGAGTACAAGATTCAAAACGCAAAGTACAAGATATCAAATTATTCGCAAGGACGTTCGAAAATCCGGAACCAGGACCAGAGCCAACTCTCAACGCTCGACGCAACGGACTAAAAATTACAAGTCAACTATGCACATAAATATAATATAATATTTAAATAATTCTTATAATTATTTATATATTATATAATATATTATAAACCGTCGGCAAGAAAGGCTCCAAACTTGTGTGAGCTGTAAAAGCAAACTCCGCGAGTTGCGGAGTTTGCAGTGCAAAAATTACGCGAGTCGCGGAGACCCCCTGAACTCAATTCCCTATAAAAGCAACCGAATTCTGATCATTTTATATCCAATATATCAATCTCTCTATATCTATACGTTATATTTATATTTATAATTTATATTTTAATTTTAATTTTAATTTTAATCATAATAATAAGGGTATGTTAGCGAATGTTGTAAGGGTGTAAGTCGAAATTCTGTCCGTGTAACGCTACGCTATTTTTAATCATTGTAAGTTATGTTCAACCTTTTTAATTTAATGTCTCGTAGCTAAGTTATTATTATGCTTATTTAATCTGAAGTAATCATGATGTTGGGCTAATTACTAAAATTGGGTAATTGGGCTTTGTACCATAATTGGGGTTTGGACAAAAGAACGACACTTGTGGAAATTAGACTATGGGCTATTAATAGGCTTTATATTTGTTTAACTAAATGATAGTTTGTTAATTTTAATATAAAGATTTAAAATTGGGCGTCCCTATAAATAACCATTTACACTCGATCGGACACGATGGGCGGGGTATTTATATGTACGAATAATCGTTCATTTAACCGGACACGGGAATGGATTAATAGCCACTAGAATAATTAAAACAGGAGTGAAATTATGTACAAGGACACTTGGCATAATTGATAACAAAGTATTAAAACCTTGGGTTACACTCAGTCGACATCCTGGTGTAATTATTAAACAAAGTATTAAAATCTTGTTACAGTTTAAGTCCCCAATTAGTTGGAATATTTAACTTCGGGTATAAGAATAATTTGACGAGGACACTCGCACTTTATATTTATGACTGATGGACTGTTATGGACAAAAACCAGACGGACATATTAAATAATCCAGGACAAAGAGAATTAACCCATGGGCATAAAACTAAAATCAACACGTCAAACATCATGATTACGGAAGTTTAAATAAGCATAATTCTTTTATTTCATATTTAATTTCCTTTATTTTATATTTAATTGCACTTCTAATTATTGCATTTTATTTTATTGTTATTGTATTTAATTGCACTTTTAATTATCGTACTTTTTATTATCGCAAGTTTATTTTATCGCACTTTTATTTATCGCAATTTCATTATCGTTATTTACTTTACGCTTTAAATTAAGTCTTTTATTTATTTAATATTTTTACATTTTGTTTTAACTGCAACTAAAGTTTTAAAATCGACAAACCGGTCATTAAACGGTAAAAATCCCCCTTTATAATAATAATATTACTTATATATATATTTGTATTTTTAAAAGTAAACTAATATAGCGTTAAGCTTTGTTTAAAGATTTTCCCTGTGGAACGAACCGGACTTACTAAAAACTATACTACTGTACGATTAGGTACACTGCCTATAAGTGTTGTAGCAAGGTTTAAGTATATCCATTCTATAAATAAATAAATATCTTGTGTAAAATTGTATCGTATTTAATAGTATTTTCTTGTAAAATGTAATAGTATTTTATACCCCTTAGCTTTGACATCAAGTATTTTTGGCGCCGCTGCCGGGGATAATCTAGCTTAAAAGCCGGAAGCGCAACGCTAATAATTAAAAAAAAAAGATTTTTATTTTTAGTTTACTTTTATAAAAATACGTTTTTGTAAAAATACGTTTTAAATATTCGAAAACATAGAAAAGAAAAACAAAAATATAAATATTTTTAAGAGTTTATTAAATATTAAAGTTTTATAAAGTTTCTTTATTTTTATTTTATAAAAATATAAGTTTTATTTAAATATTTTGTGTTTATTTAGAACATAAAATTAAAAACTGAAAAAAAAAAATAAATATATAAATCTAGTTTTAAGATTTTTATTATAAAGTATTTCTATTTTTATTTTAGTTTTTAAAACATAAGTTTTTATTTAGTTTTTATAAATATTTTATTTAAATATTTAAACAGAAAAGATATAAAAAAAAGTAAAACGAAACCTGTCGAAACCAGCCTGTCATCTGAATTTTCATATCCCGCGACTCGCGGAGTTTGAAGAAGAAAATATCGCGACTCGTGGAGCCGTCTGACACGGGCACACAGCAACCCTAAATTGGCATTTATTACGGAGTTTTAATTATTATTATTAATTAATTAGTATTTAGGGTTAATTAATTTATTATTTAGTTTAAGATTTAATTAATTTGTAATAATTATTTTTAATTAGTTTTATTTATATATATAAAAGTAATAGTTTTATAAAATAAATAATATAAAAATAATATTTTTATAAAAATTGTACTTTTTACAACTTTTAGTATATTTTTATATTTTGCCCTTTTTAATTGTTTTAGCGTAATATTTGTATTTTTCGCTAGTTTTTAGTTTTAAACTTAGTTTTTGCCATAGTTATTTTTTACTTCTAGATTTTTAGGCTTTGCCGTAAAATCCCTTAAGTGCCTTTTCTTTAGACTAAGATTTAGGTGCTTTAGAATTTTGCGACGCCTTTTTAAGTTTTAGTTTCTTTTTAAGTTATTGCCATTTGGGATATAGTTTTTCTTGTAAGCTTTAATATTTTTAGACACCTTTTACCTATGTATCAATTATCATTCCAATTAGTAATCTCAATTTGCGATTATAATTTTAAGTTAGTGATAGTAATAAGGTTGGGTTAGTCTAGTGTTTTTAAGTTCTATAAGTCACTCTTTTTCTTTCTTATTTTTATTTTTCGATCTTTTTTCGACGCACTCTTTTTCTTTCTTATTTCTCGTCATTCTAGTTTTAGGACATAGATTTTTTTATTCTACTTCTTATCTAAATTTCTTAAAATTACGAAAATTTATTTTAAGTGGTTAAATTGATAGACATCAAAATTTTCTGGTTCGTAGTAATAGTTGGATTTGTACGTGGACCGGGTTATTGGAGCCAAACAGTCCTCAATTATATTGAGACCAAACGAATCCTGCCCCTCTGCTGCATCTTTTGGCTATTCGAAACGTGGGTAAAATCAGAAAAGTCTATTGATTGGATAACTTATATAATTTTTCTTTCCTTTTAAAAACTAATAGGATATTCAGTGAATGCACCGAGCAAGACGTTCACCACCTTTTGTACGTTCACCACCTGTAACTAGATCAAGACATTTAGCAAATATTACCGCCGTTGATTTTTCTTTAGAATCTTCATCCAGTCGACCAAGTACTCCAGTTCAAATTTTCGATAATCCATTTTTTGAACCCGATCTCACAATTGAGAATTCGGAGAATATTCAGGGACGATTCATAGATCCTGAACCATTAAATTTTCCTCCGGAACCACCAATCATCCAAACAGAAATTGTTGAGGAACGAACCATTAAATCAGAATCCTCTAGTGATTCCGATTCAACAAATTCAATTATGGAGAATCTGGAACCTTTAAGTATGGAAGACCGAATGAGAGCTAAACGTACTGGCCAAGGTCACGCAATTACTCATCCTGACATTAATGCACCAGATTATGAAATCAAAGGACAAATTCTACACATGGTGACTAATCAATGCCAATTTAGTGGTGCGCCGAAGGAAGATCCAAATGAACATCTTCATACCTTTAATAGGATCTGCACACTATTTAAAATAAGAGAAGTGGAGGATGAACAGATATATCTCATGTTATTTCCCTGGACTTTAAAGGGAGAAGCCAAAGATTGGTTCGAATCGTTACCTGAAGGGGCGATTGATACATGGGATGTTTTAGTTGAAAAATTTCTTAAACAATTCTTTCCTGCATCTAAAGCCGTAAGACTTCAAGGAGAAATTGTTACGTTTACACAGAAGCCAAATGAAACTCTATATGAGGCGTGGACAAGATTTGGAAAGTTATTAAGAGGATGTCCGCAACATGGTTTAGATACCTGTCAAATAGTACAAATATTCTACCAAGGATGTGACATCACTACAAGGAAAGACATCGATATAGCAGCTGGTGGTTCTATTATGAAGAAAACCGAAACTGATGCTTATAAAATTATTGATAACACTGCTTCCCACTCACATGAGTGGCACCAAGAAAAAGATATCGTTAGATCATCTAAAGCAACTAGAGCCGATTCTAGCCATGACTTAGATTCCATTTCCGCAAAAATAGATGCTGTCGAGAGACGAATGGAAAAGATGACTAAGGATATTCACTCAATACGAATTAGTTGTGAGCAGTGTGGAGGACCACATTTGACAAAAGATTGTCTCAGTATTGAATTAACAATGGAACAAAGAGAGAATGTTTCATACATAAACCAAAGGCCTGGAAATAATTATCAGAATAATTATCAACCGCCAAGACCGATCTACAATCAAAATCAGAACTATAACCGAAATATTCCATACAACAACCAACAAGGTCCTAGCAATCAAAAAGTATCCAACAATACTTACAATCAGCAAAGACCTAATTTTCAAAACAAACCACCACAACCCGATGATAAAAAGCCGAATTTAGAAGATATGATGACGAAGCTAGTTGAAACTCAAACGCAGTTTTTCACATCTCAAAAACAAACCAATGAACAAAATGCTCAAGCATTTAAAAATCAACAAGCTTCTATTCAAAATCTGGAACAAGAAGTAAGTAACCTAGCAAGGTTAATAGGTGAAAGAAAACTGGGAAGTTTACCTAGTGATACAAATGCTAACCCCCGGAATGAAACAGCTAAAGCCATTACCACAAGAAGTGGTACAACACTTAAACCACCTGAAATACCTGTAACTGCTGATGAAGCTATTCCTACTCCACAAGAACCACAACCTGATCAAGATAAGGAAAAAGAACCGGTAGTTGAAAAGGTTAATGAAGATAACACAGTTAAGGCTAAACCTTATGTTAAACCATACCAACCACCACTTCCTTACCCGAGTAAAATGAAGAAAGAGAAACTTGAAGCCGAGCAATCCAAATTCTTGGATATGTTTAAACAGATAAATGTAAATCTTCCTTTCATTGATGTGATTTCAGGAATGCCTAGATATGCTAAATTCTTGAAAGATCTAATCTCAAATAGAAAGAAAATGGAAGAACTCTCGGATGTTACTATGAACGCTAATTGTTCAGCAGTGCTGTTGAATAAGATACCAGAAAAACTATCTGATCCAGGAAGTTTCACAATTCCATGTTTTCTGGGTAGTCTTAGTTCAATAGAAGCATTGGCAGACTTAGGTGCTAGTATAAATCTAATGCCGTATTCACTATACGCTAAACTAAACCTTGGAGAATTGAAACCAACAAGAATAAGTATACAACTAGCCGATCGATCAATAAAATATCCTAGAGGGATAATGGAGAATATGCTAGTTAAAGTTGGTACTTTAGTATTTTTAGTAGATTTTGTTGTTCTGGACATGGAAGAAGATTCTCAAGTTCCTCTCATATTAGGAAGACCATTCTTAAACACGACTAAAGCAATGATAGACGTGTTCGGTAAGAAACTGACCCTAAGTATAGAGGACGAGAGTGTTACCTTTTCAGTTGATAGAGCAATGCAACAACCGCAATCTGCAGATGATACATGTTATTATATTCAAACTATAGATTCACATGCAGAATTATTAGAAGAATTTCCAGAATTACAAGGAACAGGAGAATGTTCTTTAGGAGAAGGTAATGAACCAATAGATGAAGCTGAAATGTTAGCTACACTTATAGCTAATGGATATGAACCAACAACAGAAGAAATTCAAATGCTAAAAGAAGAAGACAGATATCGATATAAATCATCGATAGAAGAACCTCCGAAATTAGAGTTAAAGCCACTTCCAAACCATTTGGAATACGCTTATTTACATGGTGAATCTGAATTACCTGTAATAATATCGTCTTCTCTTACTGAAAATGAGAAATCACAACTCATTTCTGTATTGAAAGCTCATAAACCAGCCATTGCATGGAAGATTCATGATATTAAAGGAATAAGTCCTTCGTATTGCACACATAAAATCCTTATGGAAGAAGGTCATAAAACGTATGTGCAACGCCAACGAAGACTAAATCCTAATATGCAAGATGTAGTAAAAAAAGAAATTATTAAACTACTAGATGCAGGTTAATATATCCAATTTCTGATAGTCCATGGGTAAGCCCAGTTCAATGCGTGCCTAAGAAGGGTGGCATGACTGTCATTACAAATGAGAAAAATGAGCTTATTCCTACTAGGACTGTAACAGGATAGCGTGTGTGTATTGATTATAGAAAATTAAATGACGCCACCAGAAAAGATCACTTTCCCTTACCTTTCATTGATCAAATGTTGGAAAGATTAGCCGGAAATAGTTACTATTGTTTTCTAGATGGATTTTCCGGATATTTTCAAATTCCAATAGCACCCGAGGACCAAGAGAAAACCACGTTCACGTGCCCTTATAGTACTTTTGCTTACAAACGCATGCCATTTGGACTTTGCAACGCCCCTGCAACCTTTCAAAGGTGTATGATGGCGATTTTTCATGACATGATAGAAGAATGCATGGAAGTTTTCATGGATGACTTTTCAGTCTTCGGTGATACATTTGAATCATGTCTAGTTAATCTGGAACGAATGCTTATTAGATGCGAACAATCAAATCTAGTTCTTAATTGGGAGAAATGCCATTTCATGGTTAAAGAAGGCATCGTTCTTGGACATAAAATCTCAAAGGAAGGAATTGAAGTGGATAGAGCTAAAGTAGATGTAATTGCTAAACTTCCACATCCCACCAATGTTAGAGGAGTTAGGAGTTTTCTAGGGCATGCCGGTTTTTACCGACGTTTCATAAAAGATATTTCTAAAATTGCCACTCCTATGAATAAACTCCTAGAAAAGGATGCTCCATTCATCTTTTCAGATGAATGTATCAAATCTTTTAATATTCTTAAAGAGAAACTCACTAATGTGCCGATCATGATAACACCAAATTGGAATCTACCATTTGAACTAATGTGCGATGCAAGTGATTTTGCAATGGGAGCCGTTTTAGGACAAAAGATTGAAAAAAGTTTTCAACCTATATATTATGCTAGTAAGACGTTACAAGGAGCAAAAACAAATTACACAACTACTGAAAAAGAACTCCTTGCTATTGTCTTTGCTTTTGACAAATTACGTTCATATCTCATTCTAGCAAAAACGGTGGTCTATACCGACCATTCTGCTCTTAGATACCTATTTTCGAAACAAGATGCCAAACCAAGATTAATCCGTTGGATCTTACTCTTACAAGAGTTTGATATTGAAATCCGAGATAAAAGAGGAGCAGAAAATCTCGCCGCTGATCATCTTTCTCGTCTTGAAAATCCCGAATTAGAAGTTCTAAATGAATCGGCCATACAAGACAACTTTCCTGATGAATATCTATTGAAGATAGATTATAATGAAATACCATGGTTTGCAGACTATGCAAACTACTTAGTTTGTGGATTCCTTGAAAAAGGATTATCGTACCAAAAGCGAAAGAAATTCTTCAGTGTTATAAAACACTATTTTTGGGAAGATCCACATCTGTTTAAAAGTTGTCCAGATGGAATAATACGCCGATGTGTATTTGGAGATGAAGCTAGTAAAATTTTAAACCATTGTCACACAGGACCAACAGGAGGGCATTATGGGCCTCAATTAACAGCAAGAAAAGTTTATGAAGCTGGATTCTATTAGCCTACAATTTACAAAGACGCACACCTTCTTTGCAAATCCTGTGATGCATGTCAAAGGGCCGGAAAAATAAGTCAACGTGATGAAATGCCACAAAATGTCATACAAGTATGTAAAGTATTTGACATTTGGGGTATTGACTTTATGGGTCCATTTCCAAAATCTCATAATAATCTCTATATTCTCGTAGCCATTGATTATGTATCTAAATGGGTGGAAGCACAAGCTCTCCCAACTAATGATGCACGAGTTGTAGTTAACTTTTTAAACCGTCTTTTTGCAAGGTTTGGAACACCGAAAGCTTTAATAAGTGATCGGGGTACTCATTTCTGTAATAATCAACTTGAAAATTTTCTTAAAAGATATGGAGTAACTCATAAAATCTCCACCGCATATCATCCACAAACAAGTGGACAAGTTGAAAATACTAACCGAGCTTTAAAACGTATTCTAGAGAAAACCGTATGATCAAATCCGAAGGAATGGTCCATTAAATTGGAGGATGCACTCTGGGCTTTTAGAACAGCCTACAAAACTCCAATTGGAACCACACCTTTTAGACTTGTTTATGGAAAAGCATGTCATCTTCCAGTAGAAATTGAACACAAAGCATTTTGGGCTTTGAAGACATGTAATCTTGATTTACATGAAGCTGGACGTCTACGATTAAGTCAACTAAACGAATTAGAAGAATTAAGACATGAAGCATACGAAAATTCGTTAATTTATAAAGAAAGAACGAAGAAATGGCATGAAAAAAGAATCAGAAGTTTAAAAGAATTTAAAGAAGGAGACAGAGTTCTTCTTTTCAATTCACGATTCAAGCTATTTCCAGGAAAATTGAAATCAAGATGGTATGGACCATTCATAGTCAAAAGAGTTTTTCCATACGAAACGATAGAATTAATAAATTCAAATGGAATTGAATTTAAAGTTAATGGTCACAGAGTTAAACACTACATAGATAGTCCAATGGAAGTTGACAATGAAGTTAATCATAATTTCGATACCACAGCTAAGTAAGTGTGGGGAGAATCAAGTCTTTAAAGGATAATATGTATTTCTGTTAGAGTTAGATTGTCTGTTTTCGTGTAGTTCTCGAAAATGGAACCCGAATGGTCTTTCCCTAGCAGACCCTAAAGAACTAGTCTTCTCCCCCCATTCTGAATTTTTATTTTTTTTAGGAAATGAAGACTGCCTGTGAACTAAACCATGGTCTAATGCTACACGCTTTGATCACTAAACGTAATAATGACACACTTCCGAGTGAAATAGTATCAGTAATCAGAGAAAGATTGGACGGAGTAAGAAAAGAATCCAGATGCGAAGATAATAAGTTACAATTTGGTAAAGGAAAATCAAAATCCGCAGCAAAAAGAAGAGCACGACACCTAGAAAGATGTCACAAATGCGGAAAATGGTCACATGGAGGTAAATGTTCAAATAATCAAATCTATTCAAATACCGAATTTGTTACTTTATGCAGAGACGGACCGTTCATATGTTTAGAAGAAAAAACACTGAATGCTCGAGGTTACGCCTATGTAGCTATGGAAAACCAATTAAACCGACTATCTTATGAATGGGATAGATCATATAACTAAGAATACTATCTCACAGGTAAGTCTGTACAGTTTTTTTTTATTTTTAATCTTTTGATAATAAACGCTAATTTGTTCGCTATAAAGTATTAAATTGGTATTGAATAAAATTAGGTTTGGCGACCGAAATTATTGATATCATTCAAAAATTTATTACATCACTGCGAAATTTAACGTTTATTCTTAAGGTATAAATATCTTTAATCAATCAACCCAAAATATTTCAAAAATTCGTCATGAGTTAAATCAGGTCTTGGAACCGAAATTACTTTACCGAAAAGAGGGGCGCATATTTTTGATAATATTTGATTGATCAAAGTGGGATAAAAAGCCAAAAAGATTTTTAATTTTATTTTTACCATGTTTTTAAAATTAATATATAAATCTTAAATTAATATTGTAAACTTTGTAAAATCAATATATTTAAAATTATAAATATTTGAAAAATTAATATAAGTTTGGTGTGAATTTATAATATGAATTTTTAAATTAAGTTTGGTGTGAATTTTTTAATTTTTAAAATATGAATTTTATTTTTATGCATTTTAAATTTTAAGTTTGGTGTGAATTTTTAATATTAATTTTGAATTTTATATTTAAGTTGTGTGAATTTAAAAACAAAAATTTACTTTATGTCGCTAAGTTAAAAATATGATTCTTAAAATTCGTCGTAAGTTGAAGACTAGGTCTTTGAACCGAAATTGCTTTACCCGAGGGAGGGACGAGAACTTTTATTATCATTATTTTTAATCTTATTGAATTAAAGTATGCCAAAAACATAAAAAAAAACCAAAAATCTTAGCTTTTAAAACAATCGCTACAAAAAGACAAATTTTAAAATTTTGTCGAAGGACGGACTAGGACATCGATCCGAAACGACCTCGTCCTAAATAACAAGGGAAACAAAATTTTAAAATTAATTACTTAATTGTTTTAATTAGTATAAGATATATAATAAAAAAAATACAAACTCCGCGACTCGCGGAGTTTGAAGGGTCAAACACCGCGACTCGCGGAGGGACCAAAACCCAGAAAAAAATAAAAACGTAAAGAACAGCTCAGTTGCACACCACAACACAAAAATACTGCGAAACAAACCCGAAAAAACCCGAAAAACACTCCCAAATTCACAATTTTTGACCGTTAATCATCAAATCTTTTACTAAAATCATGTTAAGAAGGATGCTATCAAGGAATTACTCAAGAAAAACGGTAAATTTCTACACCAAAACACCATTTAATCCGAAAATTAGTGTTCTTGAGCAATTTTATACCCAATTTGATTTTGATGCTTTTTAGTGTAATTATGCTTAAATTGTTTATGTATTATGCTTGTATAACCTAGATTGATGCTATTTAACATGATTAGAAGCCTTAAACTTCAAATTTTGAGTAATCTAGGGTTTGTGTTCTTGAGCAAATTTGGGGCTTTTTGATATAAACAGGTTATGGCCGCTTTTTGTCATGAATTGTTGCTAAATTAAGTAGTGTAACATGTTTAGGTAGTTAAATGATCCAAACTTTGAGCCTAAACATGATTTTGAGAATTAAATTGGACTTTTTCAAGTCTATAATTCATGAACTTGATTTTTGAGAGATAATGCCATTTGAAACTTGTTTAATTGCTAGTAATGATTATTTTGACATGTTATTTGAGTTGAATGCTTATGAACTTGGTGAACATTTTCGTATATGCTTATTTGAAAAAGTGTAGATTTGATAAAAATGTGAAAATGAGCTTATGTTTGATATAAATTGAACATGTCATTGTAATTATTTTGATTGATGATTTTGCTGACACAAATGCATATTTGGATGCACAAAAATTGTGTTTGATGTGTTTTGCAGACTGAAAGGGGTGAATCTTCATCTCAAGCTCGCAATGCTCCTACTGAGAATACGGAACAACAGGAGGTGGATAACTACTACAAACAAGATATACCTCATCCAGTCATGACATTTTCTGATATGCACTTGGAAGATTTGCACCCGAACCTGAGATTTGACAGACTTTGGATAGATTATCCAAAATACCAAAGGGGTTTGCATACTCTTCATTCTAAAGCTGTTGAAGTACCTAGGATCATAGAATGGGGACCATTAGAAGCTGTAGAATTGGCCGGGCCAATTAGGGAATTACTTGCACAGAGGTATGGTAATTCTACTTTTAACGATTGGGTACGGTTATTCAACATGCGTAGACCTGTATATAAAGTATGGTGTGAAGAATTGTTATGTAGTATAGAATTAAATGATTGGGTAGCTAGTTTAACCGATCGATCTTTTATTAGATTTTTGTTAGGAGGTTCGATGCGCCACATGTCTTTACTAGACATGGCTCAGGCTTTACGTATATATACGCCTGAGGAGCTAGCATCTGCCGATTGTAAAGGGTTGATACTAAATGGTAAAAAGATAGACGAAAATTTTGATATGCATGGTGTATGGAGTCAAATGACTAGCCATCACCGATTTAAAGGGGGAAATTACTCTTATTTGGATATAGATAGAGCTGAATTAAGAGTAATTCATAGGTTTTTAGCCAATTCGATTACACGAGGTAAGAACAAGGAAAAGGTAAATGAACAGGATTTGTTTTACCACATGTGTATTCGAGACCCACAAAGCGCTGTAAGTATACCTTATTGTGTGGGTTATTATTTATCAGCTATGGTTAGGGGGATGAGACCGCATAGCATAATAGGAGGTGGTATATTTATTACTTTGATTGCTGAATATCTCGGTGTGGATATAAGTCGGGGGGGATTACTAATCGAAGAACCAGAACCCCGAGATACAATAGGTTTAAATGTATACCATGGTGCGAAAGTTTTGAAGAGGCGAAATAACGCCGCAGTACGATATAATGGTAGACATCCACAGGTTGAGAGAAACCAACAGCAAGGTAATGTAGGAGGGGGAAATGAAATGGCAGAAATGCAATGGTTTATAGCTTCACAAGAGTATGAAAATGCTAGACATAGAGCATTTGAAGATTGGCAAGTTCATCAAAACCAAATCATAGCTTATTGCCAACATATAGGTAGAAACTATATTCCTACTCCATCGCCCATATTCCCTCCCTGGTCTATAGAGATCCAACCACCGTATCCTACGTATAACCCAGCCGAAGCGTTTTATAGTACATATGATTATGCATGGAACCCCTTCTGGTATCAGTATCATCCCTAGTCTACTTAGTTTTTTATTTATTTTATTATTTGTAAAGTTAATACATTTAATACTTATGTTGGATTTGTAATAGTTTTATAATTTTCTAAATTTTATTATTAGATTTTAATAATTTTTGAATGTGGGGTAATATACCAAACTTCAAAAATATGTATATATGTTTGCAGTTTATCTTATGTACACAACAGGGTAAAACAACGCATTTTCAAAGACTGGCATTAAGTTCAGCAAAAGCAACTAATTTTGACGACAAGATGCAAAATATATGTGAAATAACAACAAGACGGAATGAACAAATGATATGCACCATTTATCATTCAGCAAGCAAACACAAATATGTTTGGAAACTTTGGTAAAATTTAATCATTTTCACACAAATCACCCTCAATAATTTAAATTGTTACTGATTTCTTGCAAATGAGGGCATTGCAAGATCTTAAGTGTGGGAAGGGGTTAAATTCTTTCGGATTTTAAAATTTTTACTTTACACACTTGGTTACCATTAGAAATACTAGTAAAGTAGTAGTTGTATTAGAATCTAGTGCTCTCTGATAATAAAGAACAGCCCTAGTCTTATATACTGACTACCCAATTCTAGTAAAATTTTTCAAAATTTTCAACTAAATGAACTCAAAATCATGTTTATACATATTTATGAACGATAAAACTAGGTTTTAACACCGAAATTATTGTTACCTCGGAAAGGACATAAATTGAGAAACAAACCAAAATGTTAAAATTCATTTAAAATGGAATAGAGGACAATAAAAAGAAAAATAAAAGCCAAATGTGGGAAAATTTACCAAACTAAAAATAACTGAAAATACTTTTGCTTTGGACTAAACTAAAAAGTTTTACCTGATTTACTGTAAGAAAGATGGATCTACACGATGAATCAATTCCATCATTAAAAGGAAGTAAAGTCTTCCGAAAAAGAAACGCGCTTCTTGATTTAGGTCAGGAAGTTGTCGTTCAGACCAGCTGTAGGTTGACGAAAAATCAAGAAAAGTCATCACTAAAATCAGCAGGAAATCCACGGACCTCAGCATCAAACAGGGTCGCTAAGTGGTCAGACTTATCCTAACCATGAGAGGATCTATCTTGTAAAATAGGGAGGGCACCGTGCAAATTAGCTTGATAAGACTAATGAATCAGATCCCCAGAAAGGATAATCTCCTTAAAGATCAAAAATCAGCTTTTAAGACTGATATTACTCAATCCTTGAGATTGACCTTAAAGATTGAGAATTACAAACTCATGGAATTCAATGATATCTAAACTCGAGCTTGAACGAGAAAATATTTTGATCAAAAATACAAACCGATTTGTTTTCTGAAAAACCATTTTCAATGCTTTCATTACCATTGAACGTAAAATCCTAGGAATTCACCTGGAATTCATTAGGTCACCTGAACCAAATCGGGTGTCAACCGTAAGAACGGTGGTTGCATAGCATGGTCGAAGACAGGACCTTGTGCCAGATCGAAAAATCATAGGATGATCTTTACTATTGCTCCTACAAAGGATAGTAATAGCATCCGACATGTTTTTGGACCATAATCAAATGCATGTCATTAGACATTGCCTTAACAGTTGCTTGTTCATCGCTTTCCTTTACAACCGGACGGTAGTTTGCCGAAAGGTAATATACGGGACAAGTGAACTGGACGTGTTGCTTTCCTAATACAAGGTTAGCAAGTGGGTGACACAAAACCATAAGTTTTGAGCTAAAATTTTCAAATATGAAACCCACCAAACCCACAAAAATAATTTGCAAACACCGGTGAAGGGTTATTCCGGAAAACTTATCTAGGGTAAAAACTAGATTTAATTTTCAAAAGATCAAATGTTTTCATAAAGATCCAATTTCCTTAATGGATCTAAATTTTTATAGTCATGTGGGACTGTAAACCATATCGTTACTACCATTGTTTATACTGCCGTATAGAAATCACTGATGTACAAAGTGTGAAGAATAAAGAAGTGATTCTAGTATTTCAAGACTATATTGGTTGGGGACAAGCAACGCTCAAGTGTGGGAATATTTGATAATGCTAAAAACGAACATATATTTCATAGCATTATTCCCCAAGAAAGACAAGCTTTTAGTTGCAATTGTTCTATTTACAAGTGATATTCGTTTAAATATTAAAAGGTGAAGACAAAAGACAGATTCGACGAATTGAAGACGCAAATGACCAAAAAGCTCAAAAGTACAAAATACAATCAAAATGGTTCCAATTATTGATAAGAAACGTCTCGAAATTACAAGAGTACAAGATTCAAAACGCAAAGTACAAGATATTAAATTATTCGCAAGGACGTTCGAAAATCCGGAACCAGGACCAGAGCCAACTCTCAACGCTCGACGCAACGGACTAAAAATTACAAGTCAACTATGCACATAAATATAATATAATATTTAAATAATTCTTATAATTATTTATATATTATATAATATATTATAAACCGTCGGTAAGAAAGGCTCCAAACTTGTGTGAGCTGTAAAAGCAAACTCCGCGAGTTGCGGAGTTTGCAGTGCAAAATTACGCGAGTCGCGGAGACCCCTTGAACTCAATTCCCTATAAAAGCAACCGAATTCTGATCATTTTATATCCAATATATCAATCTCTCTATATCTATACGTTATATTTATATTTATAATTTATATTTTAATTTTAATTTTAATCATAATAATAAGGGTATGTTAGCGAATGTTGTAAGGGTGTAAGTCGAAATTCTGTCCGTGTAACGCTACGCTATTTTTAATCATTGTAAGTTATGTTCAACCTTTTTAATTTAATGTCTCGTAGCTAAGTTATTATTATGCTTATTTAATCCGAAGTAATCATGATGTTGGGCTAATTACTAAAATTGGGTAATTGGGCTTTGTACCATAATTGGGGTTTGGACAAAAGAACGACACTTGTGGAAATTAGACTATGGGCTATTAATGGGATTTATATTTGTTTAACTAAATGATAGTTTGTTAATTTTAATATAAAGATTTACAATTGGGCGTCCCTATAAATAACCATTTACACTCGATCGGACACGATGGGCGGGGTATTTATATGTACGAATAATTGTTCATTTAACCGGACACGGGAATGGATTAATAGCCACTAGAATAATTAAAACAGGGGTGAAATTATGTACAAGGACACTTGGCATAATTGATAACAAAGTATTAAAACCTTGGGTTACACTCAGTGGACATCCTGGTGTAATTATTAAACAAAGTATTAAAATCTTGTTACAGTTTAAGTCCCCAATTAGTTGGAATATTTCACTTCGGGTATAAGGATAATTTGACGAGGACACTCGCACTTTATATTTATGACTGATGGACTGTTATGGACAAAAACCAGACGGACATATTAAATAATCCAGGACAAAGGACAATTAACCCATGGGCATAAAACTAAAATCAACACGTCAAACATCATGATTACGGAAGTTTAAATAAGCATAATTCTTTTATTTCATATTTAATTTCCTTTATTTTATATTTAATTGCACTTCTAATTATCGCATTTTATTTTATTGTTATTGTATTTAATTGCACTTTTAATTATCGTACTTTTTATTATCGCAAGTTTATTTTATCGCACTTTTATTTATCGCAATTTCATTATCGTTATTTACTTTACGCTTTAAATTAAGTCTTTTATTTATTTAATATTTTTACATTTTGTTTTAACTGCAACTAAAGTTTTAACATCGACAAACCGGTCATTAAACGGTAAAAATCCCCCTTTATAATAATAATATTACTTATATATATATTTGTATTTTTAAAAGTAAACTAATATAGCGTTAAGCTTTGTTTAAAGATTTTCCCTGTAGAACGAACCGGACTTACTAAAAACTATACTACTGTACGATTAGGTACACTGCCTATAAGTGTTGTAGCAAGGTTTAAGTATATCCATTCTATAAATAAATAAATATCTTGTGTAAAATTGTATCGTATTTAATAGTATTTCCTTGTAAAATTTAATAGTATTTTATACCCCTTAGCTTTGACATCATAGACCCATACTTCGTCTTCTTCTCGGGAGGACATTCTGCGGTACGGAAAGCTCCCTCGATATCGGAAATCTAACAAGTGCTTTTCAATGGATCCCTCACCCCATTAAACATCGGAGGTTGAGTATCCTTGAAATTTTTGTAGTGGAAGTCCCGCCTTCCACCCCCACCATTACCTTCACCCCCCTCGCCTCGAGGATAAATATTTCTAACTTCCAAAGCCTCCTCTATTGCGGCTTTCATTCATTCATTTATCATTTCGGTCACTTGTCCATCAACCGAATCTTGGAAAACCTTTCGAACATCGTCAAGAAAATCCTTCTTTAGCCTTTTAAAGATGGCCTCGACCTTGGTCGTGAGTTCAACGTCCTCACTCGTACTTCCGTCATTGGTGTCGTGTCCATTTCTCATCTTCATTCTATAAAACAAAGTACATTAAGCAACGAAACGAAAAGGACTTAACACATACGTATATACATATACACCGCAATATCCCATCTTGCTCAACAATCGTCGTACATTGCTTGTTTGACATGATTTGAACCCGTAACAATGGTAGCTAATCATTGTTACGCGAGCACGTCGCATTAACTTGCTAGTACAACGTCTATCTCGCTTGATGTTTGCTAACACAACACAAAACAAATAGTGCAAGGTTAGTTCACATAAACCTAAACACTAATCAACTCCCAGTCTGACCCGTCTCCTACAAGTCCCGCATAAAGCGCGTACACAATAAGTCTAAGTCTAGGCACCTATCTCAAGTCACCTAAATCCCTTAGACCATGCTCTGATACCACTTGTAACAACCCAAACCAATAACCAACCGAATACGCGAAACAAAAAAAAAAAATTTTATCAGTAGAGTGCGCGGCGCGCACAGGCCCACATTCAGTTCTGTCCGGTTTTGTCAATTTTCAATTAAAGATCTCCCGCTTCCCGACATATCAATTAAAGATCTCCCACTTCCCGACATATTTAGACGAAACGCTTTTCACAACATGTTATAATGGTTAAAACTCACACGATTCAATAATAAAATGAGTTTTACAAAACGGGGCCCACATAGGCCGTTTTACGAGTTTCATACAAAAGTTCGAGTTTCGACCACACTAGTTTAAATTCCAAACGACACTAAGAGCATGGTGTTTGGGGTTAAACTACCCACATCTCGGTCAAACTCCAAAAGCTATCACATCCAAAAGCGTCCCCTATCAAACAACAAGCGGAAAATCTCTAATCCAACCGTACGCCCTTACCCTTATCAACGCCCGAGCCTATAAAAAGATAAACAACGAGAGGGTAAGCAAAGCTTAGTAAATGCAATAATTATACATATACATATATAACTTACTTACTTGCAAACACTTACAACATATCCGCATACATACTAGCAACATAATTAGCATACCTTTATAATGTATAACGCTAAATCCTCGATAACATAAGCTAGTATAACAATATCATATAGTGCAACAACACAATACGTTACAACACAATACATAAGCATTGATGTTCACAACATCCATTAGTATTCGAATCCCAAGGCTAGCTCAATGAATGGTATCGTCAACATCGAACTTAATTCCCATTCGTCCCAATAAATGTGGTATCGTCAACATCGAACTTAAACCCACATATGAGGTATCGTCAACATCGAACTTAAAACCCTCATCGAATTTCACTACAATAGCGGTATGGCTTCGTCAACATCGAACTTTAAATCCATACATGAGGTATCGTCAACATCGAACTTAAACCCTCATCAAAATGTACCAACAATATACTCTAGGATATGGTATCATCAACATCGAACTTCAACCCATACCCCACAAGCAAATAAATCATATACATACATATATAATTATTCCACTCACCTCAACGATTTGGTGATGATTTTATACTTCCGAATGCTTCAAAGCCGAGTACCTAATACAATAAGTACTCAATCAACAAACAAACTTGTTGGGCTAAACACCAACAATTCACTCAAGCGCATTTAATGACTTAAATGCATTAAATGCCCCATTTTCACCAAAACCGCCCCTTAAGGGTCAAGACCATCGTCAATCACCTAAAAGCTAGTGATTAAGGTCTATCAACACTAACTATAACACAATTAGGGTAATTCATACCCATAATCTCAAACTATGTAAATCATTAACCCCTTTGACTCATTTAAAGTCAACACACCCATTTCGGGCCATCCACTAACCCAACTAACACCCATTTACCAATTAGCTAGGTGTGCTAGTAATTAACTAACCAATTAGGACTCATAACATCAATTAACACTTTGAAGCCCTAAGTTAGTTACCATTGAGTCTTCATGACTCCATCTTACCCAAGAACACCCAAAATCAACAAATATGGGTTTTATGTTCTTCATTTACCCAAACCCTAACCCTACACAAAATCAAAGTAAGGAAATCAAGATTAGAGCTTACCACTACAACCCCAACGTAGCTAGTGAGTAGATAAACGACTTTAATACCCGCACTTTGGCCCGAGAACAACTTTTTTCTCTTGGATTTAAGCTTTCTCACTCAAGAAATCACACTCGCTCTCCAAAATTAAAGTGAAGAAGATAAGGTTGTTGAAAATGGAGTGAATGATACCCCAAGATCTGACCTACTGGCCTCCAATATGTCCACAAGTGAAATTACCAAAATGCCCATCAAAATATCTGAATAAAACAACAGAACCCGGCTACAGTGAGGAGTGCGCCAGGCGCACCCCTAAGTGTGCGCTGAGCGCACCCTGCTTAGTTCGCCCTCTGACCTCTGTTTTAATATACAAGGTCACCCACACTTCATGTACCATAATTACACTGATGTACAATTATTATTAGGGTCTTACAAAAACGGAGTAGCCGAACGAAAAAATCGACTACTCTTAGAAATGACAAGAGCTTTATTAATTGAATCCAAGGCCCCGAAGAGTTTTTGGCCCGAAGCCCTTGCTTCCGTTACGTATCTTATCAACCGTTTACCCACTAAAATTTTGGGCACAAAAACTCCTAAAGATACTCTTTCCCAATTCCATGCCCTTCCGACTTCATTTAGCATTGAACCTCGAATATTTGGGTGCACGGTCTTTGTCCATATTCCAAAACATGAGCGTACTAAACTTGATCCATGTGCGGAAAAATGTGTCATGGTTGGCTATGGAATAAACCAAAAAGGATATCGATGTTACAGTCACAAGAGACGTCATGTTTTTACTACAATGAACTATGATTTTGTCGAAACCGAATATTTTTATGATACCCAACTCACGAGTGAGAGGGAGAAAGGGGATAATGATACTCTCAGTTGGATAACCTGGATACCTAAACCTGGTAACATTCAAACACCAACACTCAATCCCGACAATATCCAAATACTAACACCAAATCCTGATCCCGAATCACCAAATCCTGACCCTAAATCACTAAATCCTGAACCCGAATCACCAAATTCTGATCCCGAATCACCAAATCCTGATCCCGAATCACCAAATCCTGGTCCCGATTCACCAAACATTGAACCAAATGAAACCTCCTCAAACAATGAACATCAAACTCATGAGGAACAAAATGACACCAATTCCGATGAAACCACCCAACGATATGTCCTACCTCAAAGAGTCAATAGAGGTGTCCCACCTAAACGATACTCGCCAGAAAAAGAAGCGCAAAGATCAAGGTATCCCATGGCTAATATTGCACAAGGAAACCTATCCAGTGAAGCAAAAAAATTCAATTCTGCTTTATATTCTGAAGAAATCCCAGCAAGTGTTGATCAAGCCATGAAATCTGAAAAATGGAAGAAGGCCATGGAAGAAGAAATGGAAGCACTCCAGAAAAGTGACACATGGGAAAAATGTGTTATTCCTCAAGGAAAAAACCAGTAGGGAATCGATGGGTGTTTACAATAAAATACAAACCAGATGGTACCATTGAAAGATAGAAGGCTCGACTGGTTGCGAAAGGGTACACTCAAACCTATAGGATAGATTATTCCGAGACCTTTTCCCCAGTTGCAAAGATTGATGCTATCAGAGTTCTTTTTTCCATCGGTGCAAATGAAGATTGGCCACTTCATCAATTTGATGTGAAGAATGCTTTTCTCCATGGCGAATTAAAAGAGGAAGTCTATATGGAAGCACCACCTGGATTCTCTGACAACTTTAAAAACAGGGAAGTTTGTCGACTTAAAAAGGCTTTATATAGGCTAAAAAAATACCACGGGCTTGGTTTGGGAGATTTACATTATTCATGAAAAAAATATGATTTTAAACAAAGCAACTCGGATCATACTCTCTTTTTTAAACGAAAAGGAAATTTAATTACATGCTTAATCATTTATGTTGATGATATGATAATAACACGAAATGATAAAGAGGAAATTTCTAAATTAAAAATGAATTTATTTAAAGAATTTGAAATGAAAGACTTGGGCAGACTTAAGTATTTTTTGGGGATTGAGGTATTATGATCCCAACAGGGAATATTTATCTGTCAAAAGAAGTATGTTCTTGATTTTCTTGCAGAAACAGGTATGATTGACTGCAAACCAGCTGATACTCCAATGATTCCAAACCAGAAGCTATATATGGAAGATGAAACTGATCTTGCTGATAAAGGGCAATACCAAAGGATGGTGGGGAAACTCATCTATCTTGCTTACACTCGACCTGATATAGCACATGCAGTTGGAGTTGTGAGTCAATTCATGCATCAACCACAGGTTCACCATATGGAAGCTGTAATGAGAATCATCAGATATTTGAAGAAAACAACGAATCATGGAGTTGTATTCTAAAAGAATGGGCACCTTGAAACACAAATTTATACGGATGCAAGTTGGGCTGGAGAAAAAGGAGATAGACGATCAACTTCCGGTTTCTTCACAATAATTGGAGGAAACTTAGTTGCGTGGAAAAGTAAGAAACAAAAGGTCGTGTCCCTATCAAGTGCTGAATCAGAATTTAGAGGTATCACAAAGGGAGTAGTGGAGGCATTATGGATTCGAAAACTCTTAACAGAAATAGGATTCCCTCCAAAAGAAGCTATTCAAATCTTATGCGACAATGAAGCAGCCATTGCCATTTCAGAGAACCCGGTTCAACATGACCGAACCAAACATATTGAAATCGATCGACACTTTATCAGAGAGAAGTTAGATGCTGAAATCATTTCTCTTCCATCAATCAGATCAGAAGATCAGCTAGCCGACATCCTCACCAAATTAGTCAACGGAAGACTCTTCACTGAAGTTCTTAGCAAGTTGAATATTGGAAACTCCACTATTCAACTTGAGGGGGAGTGTTAGAATACAGCTACAAGGACCACATTATCATATGTGGTATTTTAACTTTAGGATCAGAGAAAGTTTTTCTCATCATTTCCTAGAATAGAAGATCACAAGGTGACTTATGTCTGCTCTTTCAACGGGTACAAGGGATCCCACCAAACAGCATATTTCCTTTTTTATAGAGTGGTTCCAAAAAGTGTAATGGAGCCAAACTCCAAAGTAGAATTAGCCGTTGTATAGTATGTGCATATAAGCACACTTAGCAAATGCAATAAACTGCAAGATTGTATCAATTCAAGCTCAATAATATAAACTGATCAATACAAACTCATTATAATCTGTTAATTCTTATAAATTATCATATACTCCCTAAAATATAAGGTAAAACTACGTCAATCAAGTATATCGTCGAAGAATCAAGTTATGGATGATATCAAATATCTACAGGGACAAAGAACATAGTTGGCGTAGATAGTGCTAGCAACACTTCAACAAACATATACAAAATGACTATAACGTACTAGAGTATATATATATATATATATATATATATATATATATATATATATATATGCATCGATCAGTTTTAGTGGTTTTCTTTAATATTATTATTATTACTCGTATTATTTACTTCTTTATACGAGAAGTTATAGTATAGTAACCAAACCACAGAATACGTGTGTGTCATTCTCGAGTAGGCAAAAACTTGAGTTTTCACCAGAACGTCACGCCTTACCACCACGGGAATATCCACAGACTTGTGTACGTCGGTTTTCAGCGATAGTGTGAATATCCTCCACCCCATGAGCAAACTGACAGCGTATACCAAAACTACAAGAGTTCTCGACACCAGGAACGAAATTTTCACACGTACAGCTTTGTTTTGTAGAGTTCAGGACGACTGATACTAAGCATTTCGTCATTCCCATGGGCAAATTGACATTTAGCTCCAAATTGACAATGACCAGTTTTTTTTCCAATTCATACAAAGGTCAGTCTTGGGCATACCCTGAGTGCATATGTGTAGTTCCAGTGGCTGCTCCCCAGTCTGTTCACATTCATAGCAAACTTACAAATGAATAATAATGATACACAAATTACAAGTTACTGTATACAACATCAAATATGAATCTCTTCTACCATAGCAATGTACTACTTTTAATAATTTATTGAAGCCACGTACATTAAACAACTATATTACCTTATATGTAGTTGTACACTTGAAGGGTTGCTGATCAAAGAAGGAGTCGAAATGCTCAAAATTTCCTGCATGGATCATTGTCACCAAAGAGTTTGTAAGTACTCATTTCTTGTTCTGCGTGGATTTCATGTAATGAAAACCGTTTTAACTTGTAATGTAAATAAAGATTTGGTTCAAAAAGGGTCTAAGACATCAAAACCTGTGATCAATGGTTCAAATTCGTCAATTCTAACTACAGATACCAATCTAATATGATTATATATATAAAGTACAATTCTAACTACAAACAAATGATAGCAAATTAGATAAAGTACAATTAGTAAATAAGATAAGATTTATATATAATAACATATGAACAAACATAATATGATTAACAGAACAAGAACATGCTTGATAACATATTATCACAGAGGTATATATATATACATGAATTTCTTGCAGCATAGATGAGAAAGATAAGATGGTTTTTTTTTTTTACCTCTGGAGCATGTAGAGTCTCACTACTCTGGCCATTTTCAAACGTGCTATTGTTCGAATCACTTATACTGCATTGCTTCTTTATTACTTCAAAATTTACTTAAATCAGAACAAACAATACTAATTGATCAAACGAACGAATCTCTTAAAAAAGTTATAAAAAAAAAAAAAAAAAAAAAAAAAAAAAGCAATAAATGAACAAGTAAGTTCTTCCTGCAAACTTTAGAAAGGCAAATCCAGGAAATTCAAATCGTAAGTGCTGTAGGTAATAGTACTAATTAACGAACAATGTTATTGTTTTAAAGTTGCACAGTAAATTTGAGATAATAGGTACCGCAAATGTAAGCATAAAATCATGATGATTTGTGAAATTAAAGCAAATGATTATAATTATAATTAACGAGAATAACAATGCATAAACGAATGTACAAGCATACAAATTACGAAAATCATACTTCCTCTGATTCCGATGTAAATGCAACCATACAGATTAGACTGTTTTTAACCGTGGCGGTGGTGTCAAAGGCAAGTTATGTACTTTTTCGTGATGTGGCAAGGTCAAAAGATGAAGTTAAATAAAGAGGAGTGTCAAATTTGAGGGTTAAATTTGTGAATTGGTGATGTGGTAAAATATTATTGGTAGTTGGTTTTAAAATATATTAATTAATAATATATAAAAATATTCGAAAAAATCTGATTGGCTGAAACACATTTGACACACCCGTCAAATTCTTGACTGACGCCCCGGGCTTCAAATTTTGACGCCGCGTTAGGGGCGTCAAGGGCGTCAAAAAAGTGCCACATCGAATTTCACCTCATCTGACGCCACTTTTTCACGTTGGGTTAAAACCAGCCTTATGAAAATCAGAGTCGGAGACAAGGGGGGACATGGTGGTGCTAAGCCTCCCCCAATGTCTCTTATTTACGTAATATAATATACTACTAAGTCTAACTACACAAAGAGTTCTATTATACGTTGAGTTTTACACAAAATATATCTCACCTAAACAAACAGTAGTATATTGAGTAAACAAGCCTATTATACGTCAATTATATCTAATTACCAAGCCATAATACATTGAATTTTAATTTCCTTTTACGTGTTACAAATACTTTACGGAGCAATTAAACTTCTCTTCAAATATGCAATTAGTAACTTTCGATTGTAAGTTTTCCTTTTAATTTTACTTCTTTTGAAAATTTCATTCCATGTAGTAATTGTGTTTGTATTACGTCTATTAAATAAGATAAGATAGTCTTAATTATAAATATTTTAATTATATATTTTAGATGTATATTTTCTAATAAAAATTGTTGCGATTAATGGAGTGTAACCATTTTATGATTACTGGTATTTATGTTACAATCAAAACTTATTTGATTCTTTATATATAAAGGAAAATTAATGATATATATTTTCTACAATTGCTTTTACTTTTAAGAAGCGTAAATACGTTCAACTATTAATATAAAAGATAACATTTTTCCCGATGATCTTGTATTTTATTATAAGTTATATGAATAGTTAACTAATCATAATTATTTAACTATTATCAACAAGCTAGTTCATGATAAATGTCTATGTGTGTGCGGAGTTAACTAATTGTTATATGTTATATTTAGTATATTTTATTTATTGGTTTGACTCATATTTATATTCTATTTAAAACTTTGTTATGATCGTTAACTCATTTTCTAGATATTTTATTACATTTTATAGATATAATTTGTAATTACTTAACTGTTGGTTGATGTCACAATTCACTAAGCTTGTGGCTTAACCCTTTCACCTTGTAGCCTAATTGTGTGATATTAACCTAAAATCGAAAGATCCAAGAATTGCATAGAATGTTTTTTAGAACTCTCCTTAGTTCATATCTGAAATGATGTAAAAACTCTATGGATATCTCTAGAATTATGTACATATTTGAAGCTTCTAATACTTTGATCCTAGTCATTCATTTCATTTAATCTTATTCATCCATTATGTAGTAAGAGTAGTATAAATATGGACAACCTCATTTGACAAAATACACATCAAGTTTCTTCTATCCTCTATGTAAAGTTCTTTCAATCAATATAAGTATTTTTCGTTATTCCCATTTGTTCTTTATAGGTTACTCAAATCATTGAAAGGTCCGAGTAAGGTTGACTTAGCAGTGACTAAGTGTCGCACGATGAGATTATCGAGATAAGTCTGTGACACTGAGCCTCATCTTTAATACCTAGCTCCGCCATTGATGAAAATCATAACAAGTACGAACAATCAGATCACCTAGTTACGAACGTACATGATAACATCGTATAGTAAATTTGTGATACACTTGTACAATAAATTTGTGATAAACTTGTATAGTAAATGATAAAACCTACAGTATATATCAGCATAAAATCATAACAACTAAGAACGCCTCTGTTTTGGAACTAAAAGCAAGCATGAAAATTACGGAATGGAGAAACAAAACAAACACTCCGTGACCTAATTACGAATGTTAATGACAGAAAGTTACTAATTCAGTACGTACGTAAATATAAGCATATAATCGTGACCTAATCACACTATTAAAACAGGTAACTGAAACAAAAACGGCGATTGAGTTAACAATTAAAGTTATTCATACCTAAAATAGAAACGGCGATTAAGCTTTGATTATCGATTGAAATGTTTTGACAGGAATGCGCAATTTAGAGAGAGAAAGTGTTAGTGATGCGAAGCGAAGAGGATGAACTAGTTATTTACAAACTTGACCTCGTGAATTGTAATATATGACTGAAGGAAAAGGGGTGAAAAGGTCATTTTGTTTCAAATGGCCAACCGGCTAATTAGGAACGTACTGATTGTTACTGTTCAAATTTGGTAGGAGATATATTTTGAAATGCATTTATTTTTCTAGAGGCATTTATTAAATTAACTTTCATATATATTATTGATTTTCTTTGTTTAGGATTATTAAGCTATCAGTAAAAAATTAACATTAACTTTAAAACTTCTTATCCCATTTAGAAATAATATTACTCCACACCATAATGTCTCTCAAGATAATCCTGGAAAATTTTATGACGAAAATAGCAACAACAACAATAATCAATCCCGCACATGCGAGGTATGGAGGAGGTGAGCTTTAGACAATTCTTCCTCTACCCTAGAATAGAAGAGAAGTCGTCTCTCTACCCACGAGTTAAGAAAAATCTTCACCCACCGGAAGAGAAAGTCATCCCTCTCTATTCCAGGATAGAGAGATTGCTTCCGTAAGGACCTCCGGCCATAAATAAACAAAGATAAAGAAAAGTTGGTGTTCGTGGGAATTCTTGCGAACTTGAAAGATTTGAATTGCTTTGCAGTATGTAGAGAGAATGGGGTAGATTATTTCAAGCATGTTGTTGATATGAAAACACTTCCATACTTTGAGATGATGGAACTTGCGAGATTGACACTGCTTTATCGTGAATCCGATGGATGGGGGCAATGGATGCAGTTTAAGATTAGAAAGGAATTCAAGTACGGCTGGTCTGTGTTAGAGCCGCAGTTCCCAAAAGTTTCTTATCGTACTGATCAATCAACTGGGAACATTGTTAGAGTGGTTAGGTATAAACGTGCAAAGACTATGAGGTTTGCACCGGTTCGTAAAATGCTACGGAATTTTGGTGATCGTTTCCGATGGTGGTATTATGATGGAAGAACAGAAGAAGCGGTGATTGTGTTGGATAATCCTGATGGTACTTTGGATCAGATCAGGATTATTGATCCAAGGTGGATTCGAAATTTGTGCAAGAATGATATCAATGTGTTAAGGAAACACCCAATCTTTCATGAGTTGCCGAATACTGATCAGGCAATTCAGTTTAATCGTGCTGTTCGTACTTGTTATGCTTATGATATCCATGCTTAATGTCTATCTTGTGTTTCGGTTTTCATGAACTGTGAACTTGAATTTGAATGTTTCATTTTCAAATTTATTTCGATTTGGTTGTAATTACTTGATTTTAACGTCCTAATATTCATATTATTGAATGTGTTTAACTGTGTGATTAGTTGTTTTGCAGGAAAAATACAGTTTGTGGTTTTAGATAATGAACTGGGTCCTAAGGGGAGTTTGTTGGTGCATAATTAGTCCCCGAGTTCATTATAATCAAGTTAAAGTGCTTTATTGTTTAACTTTCTCTGCTGGTATACAACAGCACGGTTGCAGGAATGCAACCGTACGGTTAGAAAGGCAACCGCACGGTTGCAACGTGCTGTGTATTTAATGGGTATTAAGGGTTCATTGTTAGGGTTACGAATTCTAATCTATCCTACACGTACAATTCGATACACTGGTGTTCTAGCATTCATTATAGTCGATCTTTAACATATCTAAGTCGATTTTGTCATTAAGATAAAAGGTTTACATTGGATTTTGAGTATAAAACTCAATAACGAGATTTTCCGCACTCTTTATTGAATCTAAGATCGTTTAATCCTGTTTACACGATCCAACAGATCTTTTGTTTCTTCTCTACCTTACAAATATATTGAATGTAGAATAGAGGCTCTCTTGATTCTTTTTTTCTATCTTCTTCTTATGAAAAAAAAAAAAAAAAGATGCATTCCTCCATGTTAAAAACATACAAGCTTTTAAACATGTAATTCTCTTCCACCAATACCAAGTAGAAGACTTTTTTTCTCCATATTTTTCCCAATTTTTTTTTAATGGGACTATGGGATTTTTTTTTCCTTCTTCATTTAAAAGAAGAGTTTAATTTTCTCATCTTCAACATTTTTTATACAAATGTAAACACGGCAAAATAATTGTTTTTTTCTTTTCATACCCATTTTTTAGTTGCCTTTTTTTCTTTGCCATTCTTATGGGATTTTGAACAAAACTTGCGGAAGCTTTTTAATTCGTCACACACGGAACGAATGCTCTGAATACCACTTGATCCGTTACAAAACTAAGAACTCAACGAATTTCGTAAGGATGTTGTTTTGGGTCGTATGTATAGAATGGAAAAGAATAGAACAAGGAAAATAGCTGACATGGGTAAAAAGGTTTTCTTTAATTTCTCTCTACGTATCACATGACAATGGAAATGTAATACGTAGGCATATTTCTTCTCTCTTTAATTGTTTACATGATTAATGAATAACAAGTAAAGAGGCATTTTCTATAATCTACTACCACATAAGAAAGTAAACTAGAGGTTATTTGTTTTGTTTTTATTCTCTCTTTTTACCATTTTATTGAGATGGTAAAAGTAGAGGCCTATTTCCCTTTTCTTTCATTTAGGTCTATTTATACATAAATGAGTAAATGAAGCTTGATTTCATGATCCCACTTTCTGCATGATCATGGCTTTATGGTGTTTAACCACTAGCCAACCACCCACGTTTTTTGTTGTTGAGAAATTCATTGTTGTCTAGATAACTTATCTCCCATGTTTTATCTCTCATCTTCTTTGCTTCACGGATCGGGTAACGGGTTAAGATCCTACCAGATCACATGGTGATAATTAGCCGTATACGAACCCTGTGATGGCCAACCAGTTTGAGATGGCGGCGGTGGTGGGATGTAAACCCAACCATACTGTCCGGTGGGTGGTTGGCGGCGGTCATTTCGACGATCCATACGGAGCCAGAAGGGCGGTTTTCGGTACCTGACGAAGCATGAAGAATGCTTAATTGGAGAAGATGAGTTAGAATTAGAAGAGCGGGTATCATCGAGCTTAGATTCTTCACTTAAGAGAATAGCCCGAGTTTGCACCCACGTCGGTTGTTTTTCACGAAGACGTATGGCCCGAGTTACACCATTCCATTTGCGTGGCAATCCTTGGAGTGTGTATGCAACAAGATGCTTATCCGAAACGGGTTCACCAATATTCTTTAAAAGATCAGCCATGGACTTTATTTTCGTGCAATAGTCCTTAATTGACATGTCACCGAGAGTGAAGTTTCGAAGATCATGTTCAAGTTGGAGTGCAGTTGAATCTTTGTTTGTGCGGAAGAGTGTTTCAAGGTTTAACCACGTGGCACGAGCAGTGGATTTCTTTTCGTGAATGTTTTCGAGAACATCAGGAGAAATAGTGCTATATATCCACATCCTTACGATGGAGTCAAGTTTAACCCATTCGGGATCGGTTGGAGGCGGGCGCTTGTCGTATGTGTTGTCGATATGGTCGATCACATCAAAACCTATACAATGAGTTTCGAAGAGATCCGTCCAAGCATCGTAGTTGAGATGATCAAGGGTTAAAATGAGCGGGATATGAGACTTAATATTAGTGATGCTATAGGCCTTGTGGAGTGGAGAAGATGATGGCAAAGTGGAGCTTCCTGTCCTGTCATTTTAAAGATGGGTTATAAAAATAGATTAGAAATTTTAGAGAGGTAGATAAACAAATAAAGAATAGATCACTGTGATATGGTGATAAGAAGAAGGTTGGTTATGGTGGTGGGACAGTTGTTGACGGAGAGAGATTTTTAGAAGGTGCTAGTAAACTCGGAAAGTCAATAAATAGATTTGGAAAGGTTTAATGAATACGTGTGAAATGGAGAGATTTTTGGAAGACAGAATAATAGAATAGAATATATTGATGAAACTTAGGAAGGAAGGGTCCAAGTAAAAACTCAATTTCCCTCTGATACCATGTTTGGTTTATATTTTTCCCATGAATATACATATGACATTATACATGTATGCTATAGGCCTTGTGGAGTGGAGAAGATGATGGCAAAGTGGAGCTTCCTGTCCTGTCATTTTAAAGATGGGTTATAAAAATAGATTAGAAATTTTAGAGAGGTAGATAAACAAATAAAGAATAGATCACTGTGATATGGTGATAAGAAGAAGGTTGGTTATGGTGGTGGAACAGTTGTTGACGGAGAGAGATTTTTAGAAGGTGCTAGTAAACTCGGAAAGTCAATAAATAGATTTGGAAAGGTTTAATGAATACGTGTGAAATGGAGAGATTTTTGGAAGACAGAATAATAGAATATATTGATGAAACTTAGGAAGGAAGGGTCCAAGGAAAAACTCAATTTCCCTCTGATAGCATGTTTGGTTTATATTTTTCCCATGAATATACATATGACATTATACATGTATATATAATTATATATTTTTTTCGAAAAGCAAAAATGAATTAACACAAGCCCGCTAAGGGGGGAAACCCATACAATCAAACGAGACCAACTCGAACAACGAAATACGAGGAAGTTGCAGAGAAAGCAACTACTAAACTATACATTACACAAGACACGACCATGGATTCGAGATCCAACCTAGCCAATCCAATCTATGATTCTTTAAGCGAGTAGAAATTCATTCGAATGATTTGAGTTGGATTTCCATCAAACCTGACGGACCACACCAAGACGAATTAGAGAACACCTTTTGATTTCGATTCTTCCATATCAAATAACCGCACGTCCACTCCAAAGCTTGCCAAATACTTGACCAAAGCGGGGATAGAGGGCGGTTGCAATTGCCTCTAAACAATTCATTAATACTCAAGTTTGAAACCACCCCTAAGCCCCACCATTTATAAACACGAACCCAAATATCCATCGCATAACGACAAAAAATTAGCGAGTGCTCAATAGATTCCACATTGTCATCACACAAAGGGCACCTTACGGAGTCCAAGTCAATACCTCTTTTATCAAGTTCGGTACGTACCGGGATCCGCCTTTTTAATGCTCTCCATATGAAGATCGCAACTTTAGAAGGGACCAAATTATTCTTCAAAAATTCTTCATTGTTTGCATGAGACCCGAAGTTGAGAATCTTTTCATCCAAAACAAAAGCTAGCTTCTTTGTAGAAAATAAGCCATTACCCGCTAGGTTCCATATCCACGAATCCTTGGCCTTATCCTGTTTTACATAATCGTTTAGTAGAGCCATAAGAGAGTCGAGTTCATTGATGGCCCGACCCGAAACATCTCTTTTCCACCGAAAGTTACAAACGAAACTATGATCCATCCAAGTAATCCGGTCTTGTACTCTTGCATTTGAATCTTCGTCCAAGTGAAATAACCGCGGGAACCTTTGTTTTAGTGGCGCGCCGCAAAGCCATGAGTCGTTCCAAAAATCGGTGTCCGCGACATCACCAATTATCTTTATGAAGGAAGAAGCAAAATTTGTGTCCAATTTCTCGATCATGATAACTGCACGAAAAATATTGGACCAAACACTACCACACCCTACCGGTCCGGAAAGACAAGTAGGAGGAAGTAGCCCGTTAGAACCATAAATACTCTTGATAATCGTAACCCAAAGTGCATTCGGCTCGGTTTTTGCCCGCCAAAACCACTTTCCCAAAAGAGCAAGATTTTTTCCCCGTAAAGACCCAATATTAAGACCACCAAAATCATAAGGAAGTAGACACTCATCCCATTTAACCCAAGAAAGTTTTGAGTTTTCGCCTGTCCCGCCCCAGAAAAAATTCCTTCTAATATACTCTAAAGATTTTAAAACACTCAAGGGAGCACGAAAAAGCGAGAAATAGTAAAGCGGTAAACTACTAAGAACCGACTTAATAAGCGTTAATCTTCCGCCATAGGAAATCGACCTTGCTTTCCAATTCGAGAGTTTCAAATAGAATTTCTCAATCACGGGTTTCCAACTTTGCTCCTTACTCATGTTTTTATCAACCGAGAGACCAAGATAAATAAACGGGAGATCACCTACCTTACAACCAACACGCGAAGCCAAACCTTCAATATCGATACTAGCAACACCTACCCCATACAACACACTTTTATGGAAGTTGATTTTAAGCCCCGATAGGTTCTTGTAGCATTTAAGGATCTTCATGAGATTGCAAAAATTTTGGCTTCTCCACTCACCAAAGAAAATCGTATCATCCGCAAATTGTAGATGAGATAGGCCTATCTTATCCATCCCCACTTCAACACCTTTAAAGAGGCCCTCACGACAAGCTCGTTTAAGAATGAGATTCAAACCCTCCGTCGCAATAAGAAAAAGGAAAGGAGATAACGGGTCTCCTTGTCGAACCCCTCTCTCAATAAAAAAACTCGTTGGTAGGTGACCCGTTAACAAGAATCGAAATAGAGGCCGATTTGAGGCAAGCATGAATCCACTTTCTCCATCTACATCCAAAACCCATTCTATTCATCATATCCAACAGGAAATCCTAACTCAAGCTATCAAAGGCTTTTTCAAAATCGACTTTGAAAATGAGACTTTTCTTCTTTTTTCGCTTTAGGTAATCGATGGTTTCATTCGCGATTAAGGAGCCATCAAGAATGAACCTACCTCGAAGGTAGGCGCTTTGCTCGTATCCAATAACCGAGGGCAAGACCTTTCTTATGCGTATAGAGAGGATTTTCGCTAGAATCTTGTAATAACAACCTATTAGGCTAATGGGTCGAAACTCATTAAGCCCTAATGGATCATTATTTTTCGGGACGAGTGTAATAAAGGAGGCGTTACACCCATTGGAGATATCACAATTAACCCAGAACCAATCAAGCGCCTTCATAAGATCCTCTTTAATTAACTCCCAATGAAGGTTAAAGAACTTGAATTTGAAGCCGTCGGGGCCAGGCGCTTTGGAACAATCACATTCTTTGATTGCATCTAAGACTTCCTTTTCTGTGAATTTCCCTTCAATTTCAGTGGCCTGAGCGACACTGATTTTTGTGACATCATCAGAGGCCTGGCCAGGAGGATTAGCATCGAGATTACTAGCAGCAGCCTGTATATCAGAACCATTTATCACGCCTGCAGAAGTAGCATTAGATACACTGGAACGAACATCCGAAAAGGCAGCCGAAGCCCTGGTATCTGTTGCAGTGGGGCAGGCCGAAACAATGACTAGAGCAGGAGGGTTAAGTGGGCCTGTGACATAAGCCATATCAACCCCGTGCTGAAAAAACGACCCGCCTACATATGTCTGATTCATGAAACGCATTTTGTTTATGTTTCTTCTCTCATAAAGTGTCTTGAAATAGTCGTGTGCAGCTTGTTTCACCTCAATCGGATCTTCGCACCAAACCCCATTTAAATTCAGGCCCCGAATGTTTCTCCTTGAGTTTCTTCTTTTGAAAAACGAATGGAAGTATTTGGTATTTTCATCCCCATCGTGAATCCATTTAACCCGTGATTTTTGCCTAACCATATTCGCCTTAATCCCATCTTTTTCCAACCATTGTTTTCTAATTTCTAACCAATTTCGCCTGTCCTCATCATTTAAAACACGATTCTCCGCATACGACTCCCATTCACAAGCTTTCGATTTGAGTTCTTCAATCTCACTATCAATTTGGCCGAAAATAGATCTGCTCCATTCTTTCAAGGCGTGCTTGACATTCTTTAACTTGTTGCGGAATACACAATTATACCGATTCCCATCAACATTAAGTTTCCAAGCTTCATCCACCACTTTTTGGATTCTTCACCGTCTAACCATTCATCAAATATTTTTGTTGGTTTCGGTCCGTAGTCAATTTCTCTATCTCTTAGAACAATGGGACAATGATCTGATAGCTTCCTTTCAAGGGCTAACGTTGAGATATTCCCCCACGTATTGTGAAAACTTTCGGAGACAAGGAATCTATCCAACTTGCTAAATTTCACCCTATTATCACATATTCTTGTGAATTTCTTGCCACCTAGCGGAACATCAATAAGGCGATTCTTATCTATAAATTCATTGAACCATTTAGCCCGTCGTTCTATAAAGTCACAATTTTTCCTTTCGCTTTGATCTCGAACCTCATTAAAATCTACACAAAGAACCCATTCCGCGTCATGTGTACCTAGAAAAGAGTCAAGACTCGACCACATAGACAACTTATTAGTATCGTCATGGGGGCCGTAGATATTTACAATGAAGGTGAGTTCATTGCGCCCTTTCTATCTACCCACAATCGCAACAAAAAAATCACCAAGAAAGGATTGTTCCATCACAAACTCATTCTTATCCCAAATAATTAAGAACCCTCCCGAGTTACCGATCTTTTCCTTTTGAATAAACTCAAAGTCTTGGGAACCCCAAACTAAACTAACCCAATTTTTATCAATATTGTTCAATCTAGTTTCTTGCAAAGCTACAATACTAGGGCTTTCACGAATCAAAAGTTTTCTACAATCACCTATCTTACTATGTTTACCCGACCCAAACCCCCGAATATTTAAACAGAGAATCTTCATTATAATAACTAGAGAAACGATAATGCAAAGCAATAGATGAGACTAGACCTGATGGTGGTCATCCCACACTAAGCTGATGCGATTGGCAAATTTGCCATGTTCCACACTTCTGTCCGTGCTTTGAGAATCGACCCCACAACCTTCCAAATTCGATGACCTTGATTGCTTTGATCTCGTGGTCTTAGCCTTTTTCCTAGCACTCCTATCTGTCTTGGAAGGTATGTGTGACTCGTTGATCTTCTTTTTCTTTTCATCCTTATGTTGGGAACGGGCCAAACACTTGGCTCTCATGATCATCGAAGAAGCGCGCCAATTTCCAATGATCGATGTTTTCTCATTTGCTTTCGCTTTGCTTCTTTTTGGAGCCTCAATGTTGATACCATCCTCCCTCACACCTATGAATTCGTCTCTGTCAGTGATATCTCTGTCATCCTCACTTGTCTCAATTATACGGATCTGCCTTCTCTTCTTTTTGCGTTTAATCGAGTTTACACTTTGACCTGAGTTCGAATTATCAGTTGAAAAAGAATCTGGTACATCACCTTCTGTATTAACAGAATTCGAACCCAAGGTATTGGGAATAGAACTGCAATCGTTTGGGGTGCTATCTGAAGACTCAGCATATTTCCCTCCTACACTGTTAATTGGCCCAGCATCCTTTTTTGAACAATTCACTTCTACGTTGTTATTAGGCCCACCTTCCATTGTTGAACAATTATTATCAGGCCCAAACTTATCAACACCTATAGGCCCATTCGCATTATTGGGCTTATGTAGATTGAAGCCTACGTTCCCAGTAACCGGATTTACCTTAGGAGTTCCCGTGTTAATTTCAATAGGGTTTGATGGAATCGATGCAACAAAATAAGGATTTACTTGCACGTCTCCTCAATCTCCTGTATCCCCTAGCACGCTTGCATTAATTTCTCTATTGGAATTTGTGTGGACATCATCATTAGTCTCTCTCTCTCTCCCAGATCACCCTGAACGGTACCCGATGGTTCAGCTTCTACCGAATTTTGGCCTGGACTATCCAATTCCACCGGAATTCTCGCCGGAGAATGAGGTTTTATTCCATCTTCATTATCCTCAGATAGTGAGTATAGGGATCTAATCTCGCCTTCATCATCATCATCATCATCATCATCTTCAACCTCCTTATCCTCCTCCCATACGTTATCACTATCGCTCTCCATATCTATTTCAATGAAATCACTAATATCCTCCTTGACTTTCACGTAGAAAACCATGCTTCCAATCCTTAATTTAACAGTTTCGTCAATGAGATTGGTGCCCCATGCTTTTATCATAACCCGCACAGAGATTAAGTTCTGATGGCTTTCAAATGAGCAATTATGGGTATCGAGCGTTTGTCCCCACCAACCTGCGATCTTGCAGAATGTTTTATCCTTCCAGTGTTTGATTGGAACCCCAATGATATTTAACCAAGTGAGTCTATAGGAGACTAGGTATGGACTATCGCTGCCATATTTAACATTATCCAACCATTTCGAGAGGCAATGATTCTCGTCATTTAGGAAAGTATCAACCTTTGCTTTGTTTTGGAGGATAATCATACCTAAATATTTTATTTCGAAATTTTACATTCCTTCACCTTCACAAATGGATCTAAAATTACCTAGATATTCCAATTTTTTCACCTCACCGATTATTGAGTTTCGTAGGACATTGCTGTTATCTTCTTCTTCAGCAGGATTGATAAAGACTTCTCTAACCTTATCTCTATCTTTCTTAAGAACGGTGTCCCTCAGATCTTTCTCCATCCCAGTTTCTTTTTCTTTTTTATTCTGATTCAAAACGTCACGAAGATCCTAATTGAATCTGGGATTCGCATCTCTGACGTTGGGCCATTCATTACTGTTTAAACCTTCATAGTTGGCCCGTTCATCTTTCTTCTTCCAAACTCGTGCAGGATGTCTGAAAGGATTGGTTTGCTTGACGTGTTCAACTGGGATGGATCTTCTTTCACGTGTACCATCGTGACGAGTACCATCATGTTGCTGAGCTTCCTTCTCCATCCTATTTGTAGTGACCCGAACTTTTCCATGTTTATATATATTAATTGAGATTGATATTTACATGATTAAATGTTTCCAACATGTTAAGTAATCAAACTTGTTAAGACTTGATTAATTGAAATATGTTTCATATAGACAATTGACCACCCAAGTTGACCGGTGATTCACGAACGTTAAAACTTGTAAAAACTATATGATGACATATATATGGATATATATATAGTTAACATGATACTATGATAAGTAAACATATCATTAAGTATATTAACAATGAACTACATATGTAAAAACAAGACTAGTAACTTAATGATTTTTATACGAGACATATATGTAACGATTATCGTTGTAAAGACAATTAATGTATATATATCATATTAAGAGATATTCATACATGATAATATCATGATAATATAATAATTTAAAATCTCATTTGATATTATAAACATTGGGTTAACAACATTTAACAAGATCGTTAACCTAAAGGTTTCAAAACAACACTTACATGTAACGACTAACGATGACTTAACGACTCAGTTAAAATGTATATACATGTAGTGTTTTAATATGTATTTATACACTTTTGAAAGACTTCAATACACTTATCAAAATACTTCTACTTAACAAAAATGCTTACAATTACATCCTCGTTCAGTTTCATCAACAATTCTACTCGTATGCACCCGTATTCGTACTCGTACAATACACAGCTTTTAGATGTATGTACTATTGGTATATACACTCCAATGATTAGCTCTTAGCAGCCCATGTGAGTCACCTAACACATGTGGGAACCATCATTTGGCAACTAGCATGAAATATCTCATAAAATTACAAAAATATGAGTAATCATTCATGACTTATTTACATGAAAACAAAATTACATATCCTTTATATCTAATCCATACACCAGCGACCAAAAACACCTACAAACACTTTCATTCTTCAATTTTCTTCATCTAATTGATCTCTCTCAAGTTCTATCTTCAAGTTCTAAGTGTTCTTCATATATTCTACAAGTTCTAGTTACATAAAATCAAGAATACTTTCAAGTTTGCTAGCTCACTTCCAATCTTGTAAGGTGATCATCCAACCTCAAGAAATATTTGTTTCTTACAGTAGGTTATCATTCTAATACAAGGTAATAAACATATTCAAACTTTGGTTCAATTTCTATAACTATAACAATCTTATTTCAAGTGATGATCTTACTTGAACTTGTTTTCGTGTCATGATTCTGCTTCAAGAACTTCGAGCCATCCAAGGATCTGTTGAAGCTAGATCCATTTTTCTCTTTTCCAGTAGGTTTATCCAAGGAACTTAAGGTAGTAATGATGTTCATAACATCATTCGATTCATACATATAAAGCTATCTTATTCGAAGGTTTAAACTTGTAATCACTAGAACATAGTTTAGTTAATTCTAAACTTGTTCGCAAACAAAAGTTAATCCTTCTAACTTGACTTTTAAAATCAACTAAACACATGTTCTATATCTATATGATATGCTAACTTAATGATTTAAAACCTGGAAACACGAAAAACACCGTAAAACCGGATTTACGCCGTCGTAGTAACACCGCGGGCTGTTTTGGGTTAGTTAATTAAAAACTATGATAAACTTTGATTTAAAAGTTGTTATTCTGAGAAAATGATTTTTATTATGAACATGAAACTATATCCAAAAATTATGGTTAAACTCAAAGTGGAAGTATGTTTTCTAAAATGGTCATCTAGACGTCGTTCTTTCGACTGAAATGACTACCTTTACAAAAAGGACTTGTAACTTATTTTTCCGACTATAACCCTATACTTTTTCTGTTTAGATTCATAAAATAGAGTTCAATATGAAACCATAGCAATTTGATTCACTCAAAACGGATTTAAAATGAAGAAGTTATGGGTAAAACAAGATTGGATAATTTTTCTCATTTTAGCTACGTGAAAATTGGTAACAAATCTATTCCAACCATAAATTAATCAACTTGTATTGTATATTATGTAATCTTGAGATACCATAGACACGTATACAATGTTTCGACCTATCATGTCGACACATCTATATATATTTCGGAACAACCATAGACACTCTATATGTGAATGTTGGAGTTAGCTATACAGGGTTGAGGTTGATTCCAAAATATATATAGTTTGAGTTGTGATCAATACTGAGATACGTATACACTGGGTCGTGGATTGATTCAAGATAATATTTATCGATTTATTTCTGTACATCTAACTGTGGACAACTAGTTGTAGGTTACTAACGAGGACAGCTGACTTAATAAACTTAAAACATCAAAATATATTAAAAGTGTTGTAAATATATTTTGAACATACTTTGATATATATGTATATATTGTTATAGGTTCGTGAATCAACCAGTGGCCAAGTCTTACTTCCCGACGAAGTAAAAATCTGTGAAAGTGAGTTATAGTCCCACTTTTAAAATCTAATATTTTTGGGATGAGAATACATGCAGGTTTTATAAATGATTTACAAAGTAGACAAAAGTATGTGAAACTACATTCTATGGTTGAATTATTGAAATCGAATATGCCCCTTTTTATTAAGTCTGGTAATCTAAGAATTAGGGAACAGACACCCTAATTGACGCGAATCCTAAAGATAGATCTATTGGGCCTAACAAACCCCATCCAAAGTACCGGATGCTTTAGTACTTCGAAATTTATATCATATCCGAAGGGTGTCCCGGAATGATGGGGATATTCTTATATATGCATCTTGTTAATGTCGGTTACCAGGTGTTCACCATATGAATGATTTTTATCTCTATGTATGGGATGTGTATTGAAATATGAAATCTTGTGGTCTATTATTATGATTTGATATATATAGGTTAAACCTATAACTCACCAACATTTTTGTTGATGTTTTAAGCATGTTTATTCTCAGGTGATTATTAAGAGCTTCCGCTGTCGCATACTTAAATAAGGACGAGATTTGGAGTCCATGCTTGTATGATATTGTGTAAAAACTGCATTCAAGAAACTTATTTTGTTGTAACATATTTGTATTGTAAACCATTATGTAATGGTCGTGTGTAAACATGATATTTTAGATTATCATTATTTGATAATCTACGTAAAGTTTGTTAAAACCTTTATCTATGAAATAAAGGTTATGGTTTGTTTTAAAAATGAATGCAGTCTTTGAAAAACGTCTCATATAGAGGTCAAAACCTCGCAACGAAATCAATTAATATGGAACGTTTTTAATCAATAATAACGGGACATTTCACTATTCTCCTTTCTATCGATGGCCTTAAAAACCCTAAGCAGAATACCATCTATACGTATCTCCCGTAGTTTCTTCAGTTGCCACTCTTCATTATCAATGTTTCCGAATCTTACAAACGCAAATCTCCTTCCATTCTTTAATCTCTTCCTCACCAAATACACATCCTTTACTTGACCGTAATTTTTAAACATTCTCCATAGTTCCTCAACATTCCATTCCTCCGAAAAATTGAAAAACATGAACGATTTGATATTGCTTCCGAATAGTCGCTTGTTAATGTCGATCCTGTTGTGATTACCGCTATGAATTTCCCTAGACCTATTCGTGCTCCCCCTTTTTTTCCCCCTCACCTCTTGCCACTCACCCTCACCATTTTCACTTTCTCTCTCTAGGTTTTCTCTCTCTCACACACACTCATTTTTAATTTTTGTATATATAATTATATATATAACTAGAAATAGGAGGTGCGCGCTTCGCTGCGCTCTGCGATTTTTTACAACTGGATGTTGATATGAAAATATTACGATACTCCTCGTGTTGCGGAGGAATATTCTAAAATGTTCCATAAAATTAAGATTGAGCGAGAATAAGAAAAAAATTGCGAAGAAAAAGGATAAAACGGGCCAAAAGGACTTGAACCTATGTCATTTCACTTACCAACTCTTGAACTTACCAATTGGTGTAGCAATCCACTCGTTATTATAAGTTGGGTTTATTTATTTATTTATATATAGATGTTTTCTTTTTAAAAAAACAACTCCGTTTCGAATATAGTTAGTTGCGTTTTGTGCATAATAATTTCGAGTTGAACGGTGATAACGGATAAACCTAACTCGCGACGAAAAAATAGATAAATATCGTTGAAATATTGAGTGAGTTGTATTTAATAATTATTAAATTAAATTAGAAAATTACATTATTATAGCCCCCAAATTAGATTGCAATTATAGCTTTTGCTCCTAAGTATTTACAAGTATTACGTTAAATTATCACTCAATTGAATTTTTTCTTCCTTGAATTGGATGAAACGACATGTATATCAAAACATAAAACTACAATTCGAACCTTTTACCAAATTGAAAATTTGTTGAAATTAAACATATTAAAAAAAGTATCCATATTTTGTTATATAGAATGTAAGATAAATAGAATATATAGTACCTCACATGCAAGGCAGGTGTTGAAATTAAATTTCACATCAAGTACGAAATTACGAATATGCCCTTGGGCTAGAGTATAAAGCGAAACATGGTCGGGCTATTACAGTATATATATTCTGTACATATATTAAAATAATAAGAAATACTCCAACAAATTTGAAGCTCCCACGTGGGCAATCATTGACTTCAAAAACGACATTCAAAAAAAAAATAAAATTCACCATGAAACGGCATTCGAAGCCTTTGGCTGATATATATATGGATAATACATCTAGTGGACTTTGATGAGCCGATAATACATTTGGGCCTATCTACAATATACATTGTATAGAAACATATACACTAACACATTTTTCCATCACCACGATCATATTTTAATTTTTTGATATACATAAAAATAAAAACATACTAATTACATAAACAATATTACTTAAACTACAAAATGACTCATTAAAAACAATGCCGTTACGGTATCTCCAAAGAGTCCAACAAGTAGTAACCAGAATTGCCACTATCTGATCCTTAATAGAAGCTGCAATGTTGAACTCCCTGATCCAATCGAAGAATTCGTTCGAAGAATTAAAAATTTGTAAGTTAACATTTAACCAAACTCAAACTCGAACCTTACAACCAAACATCAAACGCCACTGAACACCTAAAAAATAGGTTATCCCGATCCTCAACGCCACTTCTACAAACCGAACATGAAATAGAATTAATATCTATTCCTCTCGCGAAGAGATTGCAACGAAGCGGAATAGAATTTAATCTAAGAATCCATAAAAATACGTTAACTTTTCACGGTAGAAAGTTGAACCAAAGATTTTTAGTCGTCACTCCTTGGTATAATTTCCGGTCGATAGCAATCCTAGCTGATTTCACACTAAAAACCTTATCAGCCGCGAGAGTGTACTCCCAAGAATCATCACGATCGACAAGGGATAGATGCTACACTTCGTCTTTAAGAACAGTAAGGCTTGATTCATAATTGTTGATGTAATTAGTATGTATGGTTTTAGATGGCTCAAACATAGAGGTCATGTTGTTCATTATTGGAACACATGGCAACTATGTCTTTTGTAGTTTCTCTCTTTTTTTATCGGCAAAAATGTTAATATATATATATATATATATATATATATATATATATATATATATATATATATATATATATATATATATATATATATATATATAAGTTCGTAAAGATCCGGTGGAACATACAAATGACAATGATTGAAATTGAAAAAACTCGCTCTTGTCGTCCTACACCCAGGACGATTACAATGATTGAAAGATAACGAGCATAATGAAAATGAAAAGACAACACAACGTATAACCACCAAACCTAAATCTAAATATACCATAAAACCGAGCTCGTATTCAACCCCGCAAACACTACTACTCAACAGCCGCACACAAATATGGACGCCGGGCACTCCAGCAGCACCAAACCCGAGGTCGATTTTCCGAAGTCAACTAGATCGACACACGCCGGCAACAACACCGAGTCCACGTAAACAGACTTGGCTACGGGAATAATATGAACACACCAATGAAACGACCACCAAACAGTACCAAACGCGTAGTCAAACCAATAGAAGCCAAGCCATTCTCACCGAAATTTCGAAGGGTTTACAAATCCGTAGACCCCATAAACCAGCTTCTTCCGACAACCGCAAGGAGTCACAAGAAAAAACCACCTCGTGGAATACGGCACTTGTCGGCCACCGATAGCCTCCAAAGGCCGCCAACAAGCAGAAAGTTACCAGAGTTCCTTTCTGCCTCCAGCACCTCAAAAAGCCGTCAGGCAGCCGCCAAAAACCACCACCGTACACTAGCTAATAGTAACTGCCGAGGACCGGCGATGATTGTTAGCAGCAATGAAGCCGCCGGCAACCACCACCACCTCTTTAATCACGGTTAGCAGCAGACGGCGGCTGGTCAGTCACCGGAAACCACCAGAATCTGTCGGAAACCGTTAGAAACCGCCGGAAACCGCCGAAAACTGCCGGAATCCACCGGATTTTGACACAAAAATGCCAATCGATACCTACAACATCCGCAAACACCAAACCCCAAAACGGAAACTGAAATCTTACCGAAAATGAGAGTAGATTTCCACCAGAAATCGCCGCCTACCTACACCTTCAGAAAGAAGCCGAAACCAGAAAGAGGAAGAAGCTTAAGACATTGAAACCCAACCACCAAAAACCGACGACCGGAACCCTAGAACCGATATCACCGAAACCCAAACAACTTCCAGATCCTGAGCACAAACGGCTCAAGATCGCCGCCTGGAAACCGTAGAACATCCGACGAGACCGAACCCGCGAAACCCGTCACCGGAAAAGGAGGAGAGGCGGTACCGATCTTATTTCACGAAAAGCAGAAAAGCCGAACCACCGGCGAGATGCCGGTGGTCGGAGGAGGAGAGCAACAGAAAGCTACAAATCGGCAGGGAAGATCCGGAAATAACGAACGGGAAGGAAGCCGGCCAAGAAGATGACAGAGGCGGTGAAGTTTAGATCTGAAAGGGTTATGTACGGAGAGAGAAAAAAAGGAACGGGTTTCTCTCTTAGTGACATGCTAGGAAGCTTTTTCTTTTATATTTGATATTCTTTGGCCGTTAAAAAAAACAAAAAAAAACAATTTAGTAGATAGTCACATAAGATATGAGAAGGGTGAAGATAAAATGTAAAAATGTGTCTAAATTGGTGTGTATATATAGTCGCTAGTTAGGGTTTCTAATGGGTCAGCCCGCCATGATTAGTTAGGGTTTGTATGTGTATTAATATTATTTTCTTAATTAATTTAGTTATATTTATTAGTTCTACTAACAAAGTAGACAGGAGCCTACGCGCTAAACATGTTTTCAACATTAGTTATTTTTTTCTAAAGGATTTTAATTTTCGTTATCTTTACTACACTTATATTTATTATTTTCATAATATTCTCTACACTATATACTCGTAAGATTTTGTTGAAAAATCAAAATGTATATATCATAATATTAGAAGTATATTTATGGCTATATACTTATGTTTTCTATAAATGTAAAAAAAAAAAAGTTTAATTTGATTGTGATATTATATTCTAGTTATTAATAAACATTTAGTTTACACAAATCTTTATTTCTAATCTTTTTATAACTTTTAATATATATATATATATATATATATATATATATATATATATATATATATATATATATATATATATATATATATATATATATATATATATATATATATATATATATATATATGTATGTTTATCTGTTGGTTCATTGACTGTTAATGTTGTAATTGTCAATACGATATAACGAATACTCCAATAATGTTTGTACTCGCATACAGGCTTACCATTGAAGCAATTGGTGCTCTGGACCCTAGGTATCACACCTCCAGTTAGGGTCTGGGCGAAATGTGACTTAATACCAAAATATACCAACATATTATAATAGCGAGAACAATACTAAATGAGAAAATTAACTTTAATGAGTACGCAGCGAAAAATGAAATGTCGTTACAAAGGAATAATGTAATTGTTTAAATGCAATAGTAATGAATGCGATAATCTCTTGATCCTATGTCCAAGTAGCATCACATAAGCAGTAGATAAGTAAGCTTGAATCAGACAGCACCTGAGACAAAACATGCTAAAGTGTCAACCAAAAAGGTTGAGTGAAGTTCATAGGTTTAACAAAAGTTTGACCTTTGTTTTAGACCACAAGATTTAGTTTGTAAAGTTGATCTACTGCAGGATCTAAAGTTATGCCAAAGCGTGATATTTAGACTAAACGTTTAAATTTGCCCCATGACAAGTTGTGTCTGTCCTTGTCGGTTTTAATTTCATTATCAAGTAATACAAAGACTTAGTCAAATGTATCGGGGACGTTACTCCCGATAGGCCTACCCCCAATAATTAAGCATGTCGCGGCAATTAAAAATATCACTGTAGGGACTTAGTCGGACATAGCCGGGTATAGCATAGTTTAACAGTTTGGTACTTGTGTCTAAAGTGTAAAAAGTAAAAACAGCATGTGTCTCACCCCAAGTAAAGATAAGTTGGGGGTTTCTTATTTTAGTAAGTTTCTATACTTAGAAAGTTTCTACTTAAAGAGTGTTTTCCATTTTAGGATACTTGTTGTATTAGATAAGCTTCCAATCACCCCTTTCCCTTCGAAGAGCCATTTCAGATCTAGGGGCTTGAGCCATAGGACCCTTTAAATCAGAAATCCAAACCCTCTGCCTAGAGTCTCATAGAAACCATTCGTCAAGAAAGTTCGAAGAGCTATACATCTCTAATACATATCCCAAAAACGTTCTTAAGTGTTATAATATAAGTAGTAGGTTATAGGTGCTAGTAATAGTAATAGTGTATACATGTTAATTAATAGTATAAGTAGTATTAGGGTTTCATTAATTAGAGTTAGTTAATTAGAGTAGTAATTATTTAACTAGGGTGTAATTAATGTCCTAGGGTTTCATAAATTAGAGTTTAGTAAATTAGGGTTTTATTTACTGTAGTAATGATTAGGGTTTAATAATTAAAGTGGTATTAATTAATTAGGGTTATGTTTAATGAATTAGGGTTTAATAATTAATTAGGTTTTTAATAAAACTAGGGTTTTGATTAAAGTAGTATATTTTAAATTAGGGTTTAGGTTTAATGTATATATATATATATATGTATGATGTCGTATATGTATATGTACACAAAAATTTATTTTTTTACATGTATATATGTATATATGTCGATATATATGTATATGTATATATAGTTATTTTGTTTCCTTAATTAAGCACTAACAAATCTCCTAATTGTATCTAGGGTTTTAAAGATCAAAGTTTCTTCCCTTTTTTTTTCTAGTCGACATGTATATGTATATGTATATATTTATATTTTTTTTACATGTAAAGATCTAGGCGTTTATGTAATTACTTGTGTATAACATGTTTATAATATGCATACGAATTAACAAAGATCAAAGTTTATGAAAATAGTTTAGGGTTTATGTTATACCTTTGAAGATCCAAGAAGATTAACAAAGAAAAGAAGAACTTGATGAAGATGGAAGATCAAAGCCTTGAATATCTTGAAGAACACCTTGAAGATTCTTGAAGAACACGAAGAACGCGAAGAACACTTGAAGATTACTTGGAAACCCTCAAGGATTTCAACGGGTGGTGGTGGATTTCGGTTTTTGGCCGAAATTTAGAGAGAGAGGGGAGAGATTTTGGAGAGAGATATAATTATGATTTGGTACATGGAATGAGTTAGGCTAGGTCTCTATTTATAGGGAGGATAGGAGGATTCTAGAATTATGTTTTAATAAGAAATTACTTAGGGAACAAGTTTAACTTGGAGAAGGGGTTAGGAGGGCTCATTAGGGCCGAAATTTAGAGGGGTAAAAGGGGTATTTTACCCTTCAAAATCGGCTAGGGTTTTTGTGGGTTAGGGTTTACATTTTTCACTTAAGTCTTTGTACTTTAATTTAGCTTAATAAACCTTAATTATCCAAGTTTATTTATTTTAATTACACAAGTCTTTATAGTTATTTATTTACTCACCAAAATTTATTAACTTATTATTTTTATTAACTTGTACAAAGTGAATTATCGTATTTTATAATTCTTAACGCTTAACTTTTATCGATTAAAGTTTAATTATTAAGTTTAATTGTTTTATTGGGCATTTAATAAGGAAAAGTATTGAATGGAAAAATGAGAAATATAGAATGGAAAAATGAGAGTCGTTATACTAGGAAAAGTGCATTTGAAAAGATGATTTTGAGGAGGAAGAAAAGATGAGGATGACCAACTTCATGGTTACTGATTGGGTGATGATATGTACACAACTATTTTTTTACACATACACAACCAAACATGCTATACAGTGTTGTACAGTACAACACTGTAAAGCATAATTGGTTGTGTATGTGTAAAAAATGGTTGTGTACATATCACTTCCCTTACTGATGTTGTTGGGGGTCACGAAAAGGTTTGGATTTTAGATATTTCTGCAGTCACTTATATATGATTTGGTCACTGCGTTTGAATTTCGCAAGTCAACTGCTATACTTGGATTATTCTAATGTGGTGGCTGTATTTGTTTATATATTATTTCTTATATTCATGATAACATGTCGTTAATTGTGTTATAGATAACCTGCCAAGGACTCAAGGAAAAAAATAGGACTGCCACAATGTGCAATAGGGATGGCAATGGATCGGATATGGATCAGGTGAGGCAGTATCTATATCTATATCCATTTATTTTTTTTAGTTTTCATCCATCCATATCCATATCCGTCGGGTGAAGCGGGTTAATGGATAATTATCTATATCCGTTTAAATTTTTCTTATTTTTAATAATTATAAGCGGTGGTTCATTATATACGATCAAAAGTAATATTTTTAATAGTTTATGCGACCGAAAGTCACATTTTTACTAATCTGTATAACAAATATTCAATAAATAGCCTAATAAATGTGTAAAGATATCGACATGTAAGTTGCTTACTTTTAGTTACATGAAATCACATTTAAACCACCAAATTACGATAAATACATTTAAATTAAACAAAACAAAATATAAGAATAAAGTTATATTTTTAGAGAAAATATAATGAAAGATGAATATGAATATAATTAATGAAATATCACTACATAAATGATACTAATTTGAGTGATAAATTTATATATTTAGTTATTTCGGGTGGAAACTGGTTCATCCATGGATGAAATTTTTTCATCCATATCCATATCCATTTAGATCGTCCATATCCACGAATAATCGGGTGGATCGGATGGATATCCACTAGATCGGGTATCCATTGTCATCCCTAATATGCAAACAACAAATGAAGTTGTAAACTGCCTATGTGTAATCGTTATGTTGCCTGTAGCAATAGGAGCAATGTGTAAAATGTTTCTAAAAAACCTATGTATAATCGTTAAGTATTATTTACAATGCTTTTGTACATGGCTGGCCGCCGCAACGCGCGGCTAACCATATGCTTGTTAACATAAAAAAATAATTTATTACCTAATAGTGATTAGGGATGAATATAAACCTTTGGATCAAAGGGTATGTGGAAGTCATTTTTTGATCTAATGGTTAAGATGGAGGTTTCAGAAATATTTATTACATAATAAAGACTCTCTTTTAAGGTATAGTAGGATAGGATGTAGATAATTATATAAAAAAATTAGTGTTCCCTAAATATATATATGGGCTCCATATATGAAAGTAGAAATAAAATTATAATGTTTTTTTAAACAGCAAAAGAGGATATATATTGAAACAAAAATGCTCCCTAGCAAGACGCTAAGAGAGAATTACAAAGGCATTTGAAGCCACGAGTTCCAGTTTGAAACTACATGACCTCAATTTTTTAGCCATCTAAAGGAGTACAATTTAATAACATCTAAAATACTACTCCTACGTATAACAATATCATTGAAAACAATCCCGTTTCGAAATCTCCAAAGGACCCAAAAAACCGTGATGACGATAACTCTAATCCGAAGTAGTTTGGCAGTAGACATTTGTAACCCATCGAGCCATTCTTGAACATCCACCAACGTATTGAATATAGGCATACCCGAGTCGATCCAAGTTCGAGTACTGTGTCATACCTCATTGGAAACTCCACATTCGAAGAATAGGTGTTTTTGACATTCAATTCCTTGATGACAAATCAGACACTCCAAATATCTCCAACCCTCTCGTGGATAGATTCCAATGGAAAGGAAGAGTATCCAACTTTAAACGCCGCCAAAAAATATTGACTTTTCTAGGTAATTGTTTCGAAATAAAATTATAATGTTAGTAACTTTAAGGGGGTATGTGTAAACTTTAACTAACTCTAGGGGGTTTTAGTAAAAAAAAAAAAAGTAAATAAATCAAAAGCATGGAACGTTTTCTTAGATATGTGGACCTTGAAATGTCCCGTTCTTATTGATTAAAAACGTTCCATATTAATTGATTTCGTTGCGAGGTTTTGACCTCTATATGAGACGTTTTTCAAAGACTGCATTCATTTTTAAAACAAACCATAACCTTTATTTCATAAATAAAGGTTTAAAAAGCTTTACGTAGATTATCAAATAATGATAATCTAAAATATCCTGTTTACACACGACCATTACATAATGGTTTACAATACAAATATGTTACATCGAAATCAGTTTCTTGAATGCAGTTTTTACACAATATCATACAAACATGGACTCCAAATCTTGTCCTTATTTTAATATGCAACAGCGGAAGCTCTTAATATTCACCTGAGAATAAACATGCTTTAAACGTCAACAAAAATGTTGGTGAGTTATAGGTTTAACCTATATATATCAAATCGTAACAATAGACCACAAGATTTCATATTTCAATACACATCCCATACATAGAGATAAAAATCATTCATATGGTGAACACCTGGTAACCGACAATAACAAGATGCATATATAAGAATATCCCCATCATTCCGGGACACCCTTCGGATATGATATAAATTTCGAAGTACTAAAGCATCCGGTACTTTGGATGGGGTTTGTTAGGCCCAATAGATCTATCTTTAGGATTCGCGTCAATTAGGGTGTCTGTTCCCTAATTCTTAGATTACCAGACTTAATAAAAAGGGGCATATTCGATTTCGATAATTCAACCATAGAATGTAGTTTCACGTACTTGTGTCTATTTTGTAAATCATTTATAAAACCTGCATGTATTCTCATCCCAAAAATATTAGATTTTAAAAGTGGGACTATAACTCACTTTCACAGATTTTTACTTCGTCGGGAAGTAAGACTTGGCCACTGGTTGATTCACGAACCTATAACAATATATACATATATATCAAAGTATGTTCAAAATATATTTACAACACTTTTAATATATTTTGATGTTTTAAGTTTATTAAGTCAGCTGTCCTCGTTAGTAACCTATAACTAGTTGTCCACAGTTAGATATACAGAAATAAATCGATAAATATTATCTTGAATCAATCCACGACCCAGTGTATACGTATCTCAGTATTGATCACAACTCAAACTATACATATTTTGGAATCAACCTCAACCCTGTATAGCTAACTCCAACATTCACATATAGAGTGTCTATGGTTGTTCCGAAATATATATAGATGTGTCGACATGATAGGTCGAAACATTGTATACGTGTCTATGGTATCTCAAGATTACATAATATACAATACAAGTTGATTAAGTTATGGTTGGAATATATTTGTTACCAATTTTCACGTAGCTAAAATGAGAAAAATTATCCAATCTTGTTTTACCCATAACTTCTTCATTTTAAATCCGTTTTGAGTGAATCAAATTGCTATGGTTTCATATTGAACTCTATTTTATGAATCTAAACAGAAAAAGTATAGGTTTATAGTCGGAAAAATAAGTTACAAGTCGTTTTTGTAAAGGTAGTCATTTCAGTCGAAAGAACGACGTCTAGATGACCATTTTAGAAAACATACTTCCACTTTGAGTTTAACCGTAATTTTTGGATATAGTTTCATGTTCATAATAAAAATCATTTTCTCAGAATAGCAACTTCTAAATCAAAGTTTATCATAGTTTTTAATTAACTAACCCAAAACAGCCCGCGGTGTTACTACGACGGCGTAAATCCGGTTTTACGGTGTTTTTCGTGTTTCCAGGTTTTAAATCATTAAGTTAGCATATCATATAGATATAGAACATGTGTTTAGTTTATTTTAAAAGTCAAGTTAGAAGGATTAACTTTTGTTTGCGAACAAGTTTAGAATTAACTAAACTATGTTCTAGTGATTACAAGTTTAAACCTTCGAATAAGATAGCTTTATATGTATGAATCGAATGATGTTATGAACATCATTACTACCTTAAGTTCCTTGGATAAACCTACTGGAAAAGAGAAAAATGGATCTAGCTTCAATGGATCCTTGGATGGCTCGAAGTTCTTGAAGCAGAATCATGACACGAAAACAAGTTCAAGTAAGATCATCACTTAAAATAAGATTGTTATAGTTATAGAAATTGAACCAAAGTTTGAATATGATTATTACCTTGTATTAGAATGATAACCTACTGTAAGAAACAAAGATTTCTTGAGGTTGGATGATCACCTTACAAGATTGGAAGTGAGCTAGCAAACTTGAAAGTATTCTTGATTTTATGAAACTAGAACTTTTGGAATTTATGAAGAACACTTAGAACTTGAAGATAGAACTTGAGAGAGATCAATTAGATGAATAAAATTAAAGAATGAAAGTGTTTGTAGGTGTTTTTGGTCGTTGGTGTATGGATTAGATATAAAGGATATGTTATTTTGTTTTCATGTAAATAAGTCATGAATGATTACTCATATTTTTGTAATTTTATGAGATATTTCATGCTAGTTGCCAAATGATGGTTCCCACATGTGTTAGGTGACTCACATGGGCTGCTAAGAGATGATCATTGGAGTGTATATACCAATAGTACATACATCTAAAAGCTGTGTATTGTACGAGTACGAATACGGGTGCATACGAGTAGAATTGTTGATGAAACTGAACGAGGATGTAATTGTAAGCATTTTTGTTAAGTAGAAGTATTTTGATAAGTGTATTGAAGTCTTTCAAAAGTGTATAAATACATATTAAAACACTACATGTATATACATTTTAACTGAGTCGTTAAGTCATCGTTAGTCGTTACATGTAAGTGTTGTTTTGAAACTTTTAGGTTAACGATCTTGTTAAATGTTGTTAACCCAATGTTTATAATATCAAATGAGATTTTAAATTATTATATTATCATGATATTATCATGTATGAATATCTCTTAATATGATATATATACATTAAATGTCTTTACAACGATAATCGTTACATATATGTCTCGTTTAAAAATCATTAAGTTAGTAGTCTTGTTTTTACATATGTAGTTCATTGTTAATATACTTAATGATATGTTTACTTATCATAGTATCATGTTAACTATATATATATCCATATATATGTCATCATATAGTTTTTACAAGTTTTAACGTTCGTGAATCACCGGTCAACTTGGGTGGTCAATTGTCTATATGAAACATATTTCAATTGATCAAGTCTTAACAAGTTTGATTGCTTAACATGTTGGAAACATTTAATCATGTAAATATCAATCTCAATTAATATATATAAACATGGAAAAGTTCGGGTCACTGCAGTACCTACCCGTTAAATAAATTTCGTCCCGAAATTTTAAGCTGTTGAAGGTGTTGATGAATCTTCTGGAAATAGATGCGGGTATTTCTTCTTCATCTGATCTTCACGCTCCCAGGTGAACTCGGGTCCTCTACGAGCATTCCATCGAACCTTAACAATTGGTATCTTGTTTTGCTTAAGTCTTTTAACCTCACGATCCATTATTTCGACGGGTTCTTCGATGAATTGAAGTTTTTCGTTGATTTGGATTTCATCTAACGGAATAGTGAGATCTTCTTTAGCAAAACATTTCTTCAAATTCGAGACGTGGAAAGTGTTATGTACAGCCGCGAGTTGTTGAGGTAACTCAAGTCGGTAAGCTACTGGTCCGACACGATCAATAATCTTGAATGGTCCAATATACCTTGGATTTAATTTCCCTCGTTTACCAAATCGAACAACGCCTTTCCAAGGTGCAACTTTAAGCATGACCATCTCTCCAATTTCAAATTCTATATCTTTTCTTTTAATGTCAGCGTAGCTCTTTTGTCGACTTTGGGCGGTTTTCAACCGTTGTTGAATTTGGATGATCTTCTCGGTAGTTTCTTGTATAATCTCCGGACCCGTAATCTGTCTATCCCCCACTTCACTCCAACAAATCGGAGACCTGCACTTTCTACCATAAAGTGCTTCAAACGGCGCCATCTCAATGCTTGAATGGTAGCTGTTGTTGTAGGAAAATTCTGCTAACGGTAGATGTCGATCCCAACTGTTTCCGAAATCAATAACACATGCTCGTAGCATGTCTTCAAGCGTTTGTATCGTCCTTTCGCTCTGCCCATCAGTTTGTGGATGATAGGCAGTACTCATGTCTAGACGAGTTCCTAATGCTTGCTGTAATGTCTGCCAGAATCTTGAAATAAATCTGCCATCCCTATCAGAGATAATAGAGATTGGTATTCCATGTCTGGAGACGACTTCCTTCAAATACAGTCGTGCTAACTTCTCCATCTTGTCATCTTCTCTTATTGGTAGGAAGTGTGCTGATTTGGTGAGACGATCAACTATTACCCAAATAGTATCAAAACCACTTGCAGTCCTTGGCAATTTAGTGATGAAATCCATGGTAATGTTTTCCCATTTCCATTCCGGGATTTCGGGTTGTTGAAGTAGACCTGATGGTTTCTGATGCTCAGCTTTGACCTTAAAACACGTCAAACATTCTCCTACGTATTTAGCAACATTGGCTTTCATACCCGGCCACCAAAAATGTTTCTTGAGATCCTTGTACATCTTCCCCGTTCCACGATGTATTGAGTATCTGGTTTTATGAGCTTCTCTAAGTACCATTTCTCTCATATCTCCAAATTTTGGTACCCAAATCCTTTCAGCCCTATACCGGGTTCCGTCTTCCCGAATATTAAGATGCTTCTCCGATCCTTTGGGTATTTCATCCTTTAAATTTCCCTCTTTTAAAACTCCTTGTTGCGCCTCCTTTATTTGAGTAGTAATGTTATTATGAATCATTATATTCATAGATTTTACTCGAATGGGTTCTCTGTCCTTCCTGCTCAAGGCATCGGCTACCACATTTGCCTTCCCCGGGTGGTAACGAATCTCAAAGTCGTAATCATTCAATAATTCAATCCACCTACGCTGCCTCATATTCAGTTGTTTCTGATTAAATATGTGTTGAAGACTTTTGTGGTCGGTATATATAATACTTTTGACCCCATATAAGTAGTGCCTCCAAGTCTTTAATGCAAAAACAACCGCGCCTAATTCCAAATCATGCGTCGTATAATTTTGTTCGTGAATCTTCAATTGTCTAGACGCATAAGCAATCACCTTCGTTCGTTGCATTAATACACAACCGAGACCTTGCTTTGATGCATCACAATAAATCACAAAATCATCATTCCCTTCAGGCAATGACAATATAGGTGCCGTAGTTAGCTTTTTCTTCAATAACTGAAACGCTTTCTCTTGTTCATCATTCCATTCAAATTTCTTCCCTTTATGCGTTAATGCAGTCAAGGGTTTTGCTATTCTGGAAAAGTCTTGGATGAACCTTCTGTAGTAACCAGCTAGTCCTAAAAACTGGCGTATGTGTTTCGGAGTTTTCGGGGTTTCCCACTTTTCAAAAGTTTCTATCTTTGCCGGATCCACCTTAATACCTTCTTTGTTCACTATGTGACCGAGGAATTGAACTTCTTCCAACCAAAATGCACACTTTGAAAACTTAGCGTACAATTCTTCCTTCCTCAATACTTCTAACACCTTTCTCAAATGTTCACCGTGTTCTTGGTCATTCTTTGAGTAAATAAGTATGTCATCAATGAAAACAATGACAAACTTGTCAAGGTATGGTCCACACACTCGGTTCATAAGGTCCATGAACACAGCTGGTGCATTAGTTAAACCAAACGGCATGACCATAAACTCGTAATGACCGTAACGTGTTCTGAAAGCAGTCTTTGGAATATCATCTTCTTTCACCTGCATTTGATGATACCCGGAACGTAAGTCAATCTTTGAATAAACAGACGAGCCTTGTAGTTGATCAAATAAGTCGTCGATTCTCGGTAGTGGGTAGCGGTTCTTGATGGTAAGTTTGTTCAACTCTCGGTAGTCGATACACAACCTGAATGTACCATCTTTCTTCTTGACAAACAAAACAGGAGCTCCCCACGGTGATGTGCTTGGTCGAATGAAACCACGCTCTAAAAGTTCTTGTAATTGGCTTTGCAGTTCTTTCATTTCGCTGGGTGCGAGTCTGTAAGGAGCACGAGCTATTGGTGCAGCTCCCGGTACAAGATCTATTTGAAATTCAACGGATCGATGTAGGGGTAATCCCGGTAATTCTTTCGGAAATACATCGGGAAATTCTTTTGCAATGGGAACATCATTGATGCTCTTTTCTTCAGTTTGTACTTTCTCGACGTGTGCTAGAACAGCATAGTAACCTTTTCTTATTAGTTTTTGTGCCTTCAAATTACTAATAAGATGTAGCTTCGTGTTGCCCTTTTCTCCGTACACCATTAAGGGTTTTCCTTTTTCTCGTATAATGCGAATTGCATTTTTGTAACAAACGATCTCCGCTTTCACTTCTTTCAACCAGTCCATACCGATTATCACATCAAAACTCCCTAACTCTACTGGTATCAAATCAATCTTAAATGTTTCGCTAACCAGTTTAATTTCTCGATTCCGACATATATTATCTGCTGAAATTAATTTACCATTTGCTAATTCGAGTAAAAATTTACTATCCAAAGGCGTCAATGGACAACTTAATTTAGCACAAAAATCTCTACTCATATAGCTTCTATCCGCACCCGAATCAAATAAAACGTAAGCAGATTTATTGTCAATAAGAAACGTACCCGTAACAAGCTCCGGGTCTTCCTGTGCCTCTACCGCATTAATATTGAAAACTCTTCCACGGCCTTGTCCATTCGTGTTCTCCTGGTTCGGGCAATTTCTAATAATGTGGCCTGGTTTTCCACATTTATAACAAACTACATTGGCATAACTTGCTCCGACACTACTTGCTCCGCCATTACTCGTTCCGACACCATTTGTTCCTTTCGTTCTATTAACCCCTGGTCCGTAGACCTCACACTTCGCCGCGCTATGACCATTTCTTTTACACTTGTTGCAAAATTTGGTGCAGAACCCCGAGTGATTCTTTTCACACCTTTGGCATAGCTGCTTCTGATTGTTGTTGTTGTTGCGGTTATTATTGTTGTTGGGATGATTGTTGTAGTTGCTGTTGTTGTTGTTGTTGTTGTTGTTGGGCCGTTTGTTGTAGTTGCGATTGATGTTGCGATTGTTGGGATAATTGTTGCGATTATTGTTGTAATTGCTGTTGTTGTTGTATTGGTGATTCTTATCACCGTTTTCCTCCCACTTTCTTTTGACTTGCTTCACATTGGCCTCTTCAGCAGTCTGTTCTTTAATTCTTTCTTCAATCTGGTTCACTAGTTTGTGAGCCATTCTACATGCCTGTTGTATGGAGGCGGGCTCGTGTGAACTTATATCTTCTTGGATTCTTTCCGGTAATCCTTTCACAAACGCGTCGATCTTCTCTTCCTCATCTTCGAATGCTCCCGGACACAATAGGCACAATTCTGTGAATCGTCTTTCGTACGTGGTAATATCAAATCCTTGGGTTCGTAACCCTCTAAGTTCTGTCTTGAGCTTATTGACCTCGGTTCTGGGACGGTACTTCTCGTTCATCAAGTGCTTGAATGCTGACCACGGTAGTGCGTACGCATCATCTTGTCCCACTTGCTCTAGATAGGTATTCCACCATGTTAACGCAGAACCTGTGAAGGTATGCGTAGCGTACTTCACTTTGTCCTCTTCAGTACACTTACTTATGGCAAACACCGATTCAACCTTCTCGGTCCACCGTTTCAATCCGATCGGTCCTTCGGTTCCATCAAATTCCAAAGGTTTGCAGGCAGTGAATTCTTTGTAGGTGCATCCTACACGATTTCCTGTACTGCTAGATCCAAGGTTATTGTTGGTATGTAGCGCAGCCTGTACTGCGGCTATGTTTGAAGCTAGAAAAGTACGGAATTCCTCTTCATTCATATTCACGGTGTGTCGAGTAGTCGGTGCCATTTCCTTCAAAATAGTTAAATGGAACAAGTTAATCATACAGAATATTAAGAGTAGTTAATAGTATTTCATAGCATAATATGAACTCATTTATAAAAGCTTTTTCTTCATATTAGCGTTTTATAAGTTTAAATTCGGGTAGTACCTACCCGTTAAGTTCATACTTAGTAGCTAATATACAATTCAACTACTTCAATTCTATATGAAAAACTGATTGTAATAATATTTCGCGTTCAAACTTTTATACAATATTTTACAAACTTACAATACCGCTTATTTTACATAAAGCATGAAATATAGCACATAATAACTTTGATACAAGATAGTTGTGAAGACAATTCTAGCTAGTACACAAGTCGTTCGGCAAAGGCAATAAAGACACGTAATTCATACGTCCAGAAACAAGTCATGCATTCTGGTTTTACTAGGACTACTTCCCATCCTTGGTCTTGTGCAACATAACCGTTATGGCCGTTGATAAGACAGCGTGTTGTAACGTCATCAAAGGGACGAGGGTTACGTAATGTCCAACAGTCCCGTAATAATCTAAAAACCTCATTTCTTACCCCAATTACCGACTCCGTCACTTGTGGAAACGTTTTGTTTAATAGTTGTAGCCCGATGTTCTTGTTCTCACTTTGGTGAGAAGCGAACATTACTAATCCGTAAGCATAACATGCTTCTTTATGTTGCATGTTAGCCGCTTTTTCTAAATCACGAAGTCCAATATTCGGATATATTGAGTCAAAATAATTTCTTAACCCGTTGCGTAAAATAGCATTTGGGTTCCCCGCAATATATGCGTCAAAGTAAACACATCGTAACTTATGGGTTTCCCAATGTGATATCCCCCATCTTTCAAACGAAAGTCTCTTATAAACCAAGACATTCTTGGAACGTTCTTCGAATGTCTTACAAACTGATCTCGCCTTAAATAGTTGTGCCGAAGAATTCTGGCCGACTCTAGACAAGATTTCATCAATCATGTCTCCGGGTAGGTCTCTTAAAATATTGGGTTGTCTATCCATTTTGTGTTTTTAAACTGTAAAATAGACAAGAGTTAGTTTCATAAAAAAAATACTTATTAATACAAGCAATTTTTACATATATCATAAAGCATAAGAACACTATATTACATATATTACACCACACGAATACAACTATCTTATTCCGACTCGCTCGTTTCTTCTTCTTTGGTTTTGGTTCGTTTTGCCAAGTTTCTAGGGATATATGATGTTCCCCTAATACGAGCCGTTGTTGTCCACATTGGTTTAGAAAAACCTGGTGGTTTAGAGGTTCCCGGGTCATTGTTACAACTTAAGGACTTCGGGGGTTGACGATACATATAAAGTTCATCGGGGTTGGAATTAGATTTCTCTATTTTTATGCCCTTTCCCTTATTATTTTCTTTTGCCTTTTTAAATTCAGTTGGGGTAATTTCTATAACATCATCGGAATTCTCGTCGGAATCCGATTCATCGGAGAATTGGTAATCCTCCCAATATTTTGCTTCCTTGGCGGAAACACCATTGACCATAATTAACTTTGGTCGGTTGGTTGAGGATTTTCTTTTACTTAACCGTTTTATTATTTCCCCCACCGGTTCTATTTCTTCATCCGGTTCCGATTCTTCTTCCGGTTCCGATTCTTCTTCCGATTCCGACTCTTCTTCCGGTTCCTCTTCGGGAACTTGTGAATCAGTCCACAAATCATTCCAATTTAAATTTGACTCTTCATTATTATTAGGTGAGTCAATGGGACTTGTTCTAGAGGTAGACATCTATCACATAATATCAAACACGTTAAGAGATTAATATATCACATAATATTCATATGTTAAAAATATATAGTTTCCAACAAAAATGTTAAGCAATCATTTTTAAAGAAAACACGGTCGAAGTCCAGACTCACTAATGCATCCTAACAAACTCGATAAGACACACTAATGCAAATTTTCTGGTTCTCTAAGACCAACGCTCGGATACCAACTGAAATGTCCCGTTCTTATTGATTAAAAACGTTCCATATTAATTGATTTCGTTGCGAGGTTTTGACCTCTATATGAGACGTTTTTCAAAGACTGCATTCATTTTTAAAACAAACCATAACCTTTATTTCATAAATAAAGGTTTAAAAAGCTTTACGTAGATTATCAAATAATGATAATCTAAAATATCCTGTTTACACACGACCATTACATAATGGTTTACAATACAAATATGTTACATCGAAATCAGTTTCTTGAATGCAGTTTTTACACAATATCATACAAACATGGACTCCAAATCTTGTCCTTATTTTAGTATGCAACAGCGGAAGCTCTTAATATTCACCTGAGAATAAACATGCTTTAAACGTCAACAAAAATGTTGGTGAGTTATAGGTTTAACCTATATATATCAAATCGTAACAATAGACCACAAGATTTCATATTTCAATACACATCCCATACATAGAGATAAAAATCATTCATATGGTGAACACCTGGTAACCGACAATAACAAGATGCATATATAAGAATATCCCCATCATTCCGGGACACCCTTTGGATATGATATAAATTTCGAAGTACTAAAGCATCCGGTACTTTGGATGGGGTTTGTTAGGCCCAATAGATCTATCTTTAGGATTCGCGTCAATTAGGGTGTCTGTTCCCTAATTCTTAGATTACCAGACTTAATAAAAAGGGGCATATTCGATTTCGATAATTCAACCATAGAATGTAGTTTCACGTACTTGTGTCTATTTTGTAAATCATTTATAAAACCTGCATGTATTCTCATCCCAAAAATATTAGATTTTAAAAGTGGGACTATAACTCACTTTCACAGATTTTTACTTCGTCGGGAAGTAAGACTTGGCCACTGGTTGATTCACGAACCTATAACAATATATACATATATATCAAAGTATGTTCAAAATATATTTACAACACTTTTAATATATTTTGATGTTTTAAGTTTATTAAGTCAGCTGTCCTCGTTAGTAACCTATAACTAGTTGTCCACAGTTAGATATACAGAAATAAATCGATAAATATTATCTTGAATCAATCCACGACCCAGTGTATACGTATCTCAGTATTGATCACAACTCAAACTATACATATTTTGGAATCAACCTCAACCCTGTATAGCTAACTCCAACATTCACATATAGAGTGTCTATGGTTGTTCCGAAATATATATAGATGTGTCGACATGATAGGTCGAAACATTGTATACGTGTCTATGGTATCTCAAGATTACATAATATACAATACAAGTTGATTAAGTTATGGTTGGAATATATTTGTTACCAATTTTCACGTAGCTAAAATGAGAAAAATTATCCAATCTTGTTTTACCCATAGCTTCTTCATTTTAAATCCGTTTTGAGTGAATCAAATTGCTATGGTTTCATATTGAACTCTATTTTATGAATCTAAACAGAAAAAGTATAGGTTTATAGTCGGAAAAATAAGTTACAAGTCGTTTTTGTAAAGGTAGTCATTTCAGTCGAAAGAACGACGTCTAGATGACCATTTTAGAAAACATACTTCCACTTTGAGTTTAACCATAATTTTTGGATATAGTTTCATGTTCATAATAAAAATCATTTTCTCAGAATAGCAACTTCTAAATCAAAGTTTATCATAGTTTTTAATTAACTAACCCAAAACAGCCCGCGGTGTTACTACGACGGCGTAAATCCGGTTTTACGGTGTTTTTCGTGTTTCCAGGTTTTAAATCATTAAGTTAGCATATCATATAGATATAGAACATGTGTTTAGTTTATTTTAAAAGTCAAGTTAGAAGGATTAACTTTTGTTTGCGAACAAGTTTAGAATTAACTAAACTATGTTCTAGTGATTACAAGTTTAAACCTTCGAATAAGATAGCTTTATATGTATGAATCGAATGATGTTATGAACATCATTACTACCTTAAGTTCCTTGGATAAACCTACTGGAAAAGAGAAAAATGGATCTAGCTTCAATGGATCCTTGGATGGCTCGAAGTTCTTGAAGCAGAATCATGACACGAAAACAAGTTCAAGTAAGATCATCACTTAAAATAAGATTGTTATAGTTATAGAAATTGAACCAAAGTTTGAATATGATTATTACCTTGTATTAGAATGATAACCTACTGTAAGAAACAAAGATTTCTTGAGGTTGGATGATCACCTTACAAGATTGGAAGTGAGCTAGCAAACTTGAAAGTATTCTTGATTTTATGAAACTAGAACTTTTGGAATTTATGAAGAACACTTAGAACTTGAAGATAGAACTTGAGAGAGATCAATTAGATGAATAAAATTGAAGAATGAAAGTGTTTGTAGGTGTTTTTGGTCGTTGGTGTATGGATTAGATATAAAGGATATGTTATTTTGTTTTCATGTAAATAAGTCATGAATGATTACTCATATTTTTGTAATTTTATGAGATATTTCATGCTAGTTGCCAAATGATGGTTCCCACATGTGTTAGGTGACTCACATGGGCTGCTAAGAGCTGATCATTGGAGTGTATATACCAATAGTACATACATCTAAAAGCTGTGTATTGTACGAGTACGAATACGGGTGCATACGAGTAGAATTGTTGATGAAACTGAACGAGGATGTAATTGTAAGCATTTTTGTTAAGTAGAAGTATTTTGATAAGTGTATTGAAGTCTTTCAAAAGTGTATAAATACATATTAAAACACTACATGTATATACATTTTAACTGAGTCGTTAAGTCATCGTTAGTCGTTACATGTAAGTGTTGTTTTGAAACTTTTAGGTTAACGATCTTGTTAAATGTTGTTAACCCAATGTTTATAATATCAAATGAGATTTTAAATTATTATATTATCATGATATTATCATGTATGAATATCTCTTAATATGATATATATACATTAAATGTCTTTACAACGATAATCGTTACATATATGTCTCGTTTAAAAATCATTAAGTTAGTAGTCTTGTTTTTACATATGTAGTTCATTGTTAATATACTTAATGATATGTTTACTTATCATAGTATCATGTTAACTATATATATATCCATATATATGTCATCATATAGTTTTTACAAGTTTTAACGTTCGTGAATCACCGGTCAACTTGGGTGGTCAATTGTCTATATGAAACATATTTCAATTGATCAAGTCTTAACAAGTTTGATTGCTTAACATGTTGGAAACATTTAATCATGTAAATATCAATCTCAATTAATATATATAAACATGGAAAAGTTCGGGTCACTGCAGACCTCACCCTAGCCTTCTTTGTACTTGTCTTCTTCGCTCGTTGAAACTCCATTAAAACTAACCTAACAAAGCTTGATTTTTTTAATCAACTTGAATAATAGCTGAATCTTTACTTAAGGCATAATATAGTCAACACAATTACATAATTCATTCGAAAATTGTCTAATATAACATTGCATGAACCGAAAATTTGATGCCCCCAAATTTTTGATGCCCGGTGCGGTCGCACCCTTTGTCACCCACTAGGGCCGCCCCTGCCCGTGCGTTGCACGGTAGTTGTATAAATTAGTATTCGGTGACGTTAGTATTTATAGTTATACTTATCAAATGCATAAGACATTTACAACGAAAAAGTCCCTTTATTATTGATAACTTTTGTATTGAAAACATTAGTATTAAATATCAACGCATAGGTTATGCTCTGTTACTAACACATAAATTATGAGCCCGTCCGTTAGAACCAATATAATTTAAATTGACAATCAGTAAAACAATAAACACGAGTTCGTAAAAAGTTATTTTAAAACTGACCGTTAATAATAATAACGATTTATGTACATCTTTAATTGTACATGTTTTTTGTACAAACTAATTATATTATGTCAAAATCTCAAACGAAGCAGAGTAAACATAGATCTCTAAATATTTATAAGGATTACCAAATAACCATTTAACTACAATTGACAATTTATCAATAAAACTTCAAACATGAGCATGTTTAAAGTTGTTTTTACCTGTTAACCGATGAGAACGACTGAGCAAACTTATCTAATACCAGACGAATATATCGACAGTGAAAACTTAATTTATAGCTTAAGCATCATGTAAGCACAATATATGTTTCTTTTATTGGAGTACGTATAAAGTTTTATATGGCATCATAAAAACATAAACAACAACAACAAAACCCAATACGACATGAGTGGTGTATGAGAGAGATGAGATGTAGACAATCCTTCCTCTATCCGAGAATAAAAACAAGTCATTTCTCCACCCAAAGTGAAAACACTCTCATAAGTAGAGAAAGTCATCTCTCTCTCTATTCGACGGATAAAGAGATTGCTTCCGAATGGACCTCCGGCCAATAAGTAGACTTTTTTTTTAAGTAGAATAAAATTAAAATAAAATTGAGACGCCATGAAAATGGTAGAATTAAATTTTCATGAATTTCAAAACTGCATGTAATTCAATTTAGACTCTAAACGATAGTCAAGACACCAATAAATCAACGCCTGCTGTTGACTCAAATAGAGCCAACATAAAAACATAAACTGTAACTTAAATAAATAAATATAGTATATAATAAGTAAATAAAAAGAAATCAATACCGATAGATCTGTTATAATAATATTACAACAACAACAACAACGTAACCTAATACCACATGAGTGGTGTATAAGGGAGGTGAGATTTAGACAATCCTTCCTCTATCCGAGAATAAAGACAAGTCATTTCTCCACCCAGAGTGAAAACACTCTCAAGAGTAGAGAAAGTCATCACTCTCTTTATTCAACGGAAAAAGAGATTGCTTCCGAGAGGACCTCCGACCTTTAAGTAGGAAAAAGTTTTAAAAAAAAAATACTAAAATGAAAATAATAATAGACGCCATGAAAATGGTAGAATCCACTGTTATAATAATATTGTTTTCTTTTAATTCTAATCAAAATTAAAATCAAAATTAAGAAGAGTTAATAATATTAAACTTACATCGATTATTAGTTAAAGTAATAAATGATATATGTAGATTAATTTTGTACATCGCAATTATTTGTTTTCTACTTCTTAAATAGTAGTTCTATAACCATGTTCCGATAGTTATTATCTTGTTCCGATAGTTATTTATTACACATATACAATTAGGCATATTGTAATTTCGTGTTATTATTTTATTAAATAATTGGTTTTGGATTAGGCATGTTTATCTTAATCACGGTATTGAATTAATGATTATTTATGTAATTTATTTAAGCTATCATATCATATCTTATTCTATCATATCCTATCCTACTATACTTTAAAAGAGAGTTTTTATTAAATAATAAATATTTCTAAAACCTCCATCCTTTTTTTTTTTTTTTTTTTTTTTTGAAAAGCAAACAATATATTAAACTCGAAACATATACAAGGTTTGAGCCAAAACGGCCCAAGCAATTTACAATCCCGACAAGTTGCAAAGTGAGCAACCAAAATCTAAACTAAGCACATTCTACGTTCACGACAAAACCAACTAATTAAGATAAGTGTTGGGATTACATAACCAAGTTAACCAATCTATTTTCCGACCTCTAACTCGATGGGAAATCCACTCAAAAGCCTTTACTTAAATCTCGTTTATTGCCACCGGAATGCACCAACCTTTTCCTCGAAAAACAACATTATTCCTATTTACCCAAATAAGATAAGCACAAACCCATACTACCGCTTGCCACATCCGCTTCCCATTCTCTGTCAAATTATTCGGACCATCCCCACATAGAATTTCGTTCATACTAAGGTTAGGTATTGAGCCGAAACCCCACCATGAGAAGATCCGATTCCAAATATCCAGAGATTTATTGCATCTAAGTAAGGAATGGTCAACGGTCTCGATATCGCCATCACATAACGGACAACGAACGGTGTCTAAGTCTATACCTCGCTTATCTAGTTCATTCCTATCGGGGAGACGTTTTTGAAAAGCCCTCCAAACAAATATTCCAATTTTCTTCGGTAATAAATTATTCCGCATAGTAACGAACGAGGAGGAGGAACCCGTATAAAAATGAACATAAATAATTGAAGTAAGACTTTTAACCGTAAAGTTACCGTTAGATGTGAGTGTCCACATACCCTTTGATCCAAAGGTCTATATTCATCCCTAATCACTATTAGGTAATAAATCATCTTTTTATGTTAACAAGCATATGGTTAGCCGCGCGTTGCGACGGCCAACCATGTACAAAAGCATTGTAAATAATAGTTAACGATTATACATAGGTTTTTTAGAAACATTTTACACATTACTCCTTATTGCTACATGCAACATAACGATTACACATAGGCAGTTTACAACTTCATTTGTTGTTTGCACATTATGGCAGTCCTATTTTTTTCCTTGAGTCCTTGGCCGGTTATTGTAACACAATTAACGACATGTTATCATGAATATAATAAATAATATATAAACAAATACGCCAATGGGGCTTTGCCTCATTGGTAACCATGCTTGCATGGTTTCGAGGAGACCCGGGTTCGAGTCTCACCAGGGGGTTTTCCCCACCTGCCCGTTTGGATGGTGGCGGTTTCCTCCTGGAACGTGCGATGTGCGATCTAACCACTAACCGTGCGATATAACTAACATGCCGTTCAAAAAAAAAAAAAAAAAAAAAATATAAACAAATACAGCCACCACATTAGAATAATCCAAGTATACACTACAACAAATTTATCAATTGTTCACGCATATTTTTACACACTTGTAAGAAAGTGTGAGCTTTTTGTCAAATTCCTCACACTTATAAATATGTATAAGTTTGTTACATTTATAAATGTTGAATGTTATTCAAATTTCACACTTAAAATTGTAGGAAAGTTTGTTCACACTTATTAGTGTATACAAACACAAATTTAATCACATTTAAAAATGTGAGTAAAATTTGTTACACCTCACTTCTTCACACAAGGGAGAGCGTGAACAAATCTAGTGCGACAAAATTAACTTAACACTCTTAAGTGTGGTTATATTTATAATTATACACACAAATTAGTGTGAACTTTTTTTTCTCACACTTTTATGTGTGAAACTATAATAATTATCTACATTTATAAATGTAATACATTTACAAGTGTGAGGAATTTAACAAAAAAGTACACACTTTTTAAAAATGTGTAAATTTATGCGTGGTTAATTAGCAAATTTGTTGTAGTGATAGCAGTTGACTTGCAAAAGTCAAACGCAGTGACCAAATCATATATAAGTGACTGCAGAAATATCTAAATTCCAAAACTTTTCGTGATCCCTAACAACATCAGTAACGGAAGTGATATGTACACAACCATTTTTTACACATACACAACCAATTATGCTTTACACACTACAACAAATTTGCTAATTAATCACGCATAAATTTACACACTTTTAAAAAGTGTGTACTTTTTTGTTAAATTCCTCACACTTGTAAATGTGTGTAAATGTATTACATTTATAAGTATAGAATACCGTTATAGTTTTACACATAAAAGTGTGGGGAAAAAAGTTCATACTAATTTGTGTGTATAATAATAAATATAATCATACTTAAGAGTGTTAAGTTAATTTTGTCGCACTAGATTTGTTCACGCTCCCCCTTGTGTGAAGAAATGAGGTGTAACAAATTTTACTCACATTTTTAAATGTGATTAAATTTGTGTTTGTACACACTAATAAGTGTGAACAAACTTTTCCTACAATTTTAAGTGTGAAATTTGAATAACATTCAACATTTATAAATGTAACAAACTTATACATATTTATAAGTGTGAGGAATTTGACAAAAAGCTCACACTTTCTTACAAGTGTGTAGAAATATACGTGAACAATTGATAAATTTGTTGTAGTGACAGTCTTGTACTTCACAACACTGTAAAGCATGTTTGATTGTGTATATGTAAAAAATGGTTGTGTACATATCATCACCCAATCAATCACCCAATCAGTAACCATGAGTTGATTATCCTCATCTTTTTTTCCTCCTCAAAATCATCTTTTCAAGTGCACTTTTCCTAGGTTCCAGAGCACCAATTGCTTCAATGAAGAATATCGCCTGTATGCGAGTACAAACATTATTGGAGTATTCCTTATATCGTATTGACAACTACAACATTAATAGTCTATGAACCATATATATATATATATATATATATATATATATATATATATATATATATATATATATATATATATATATATATATATATATATATATATATATATATATATATATATATATGGGCAGGATCAATGGGGAAGTAACCGTTCGGGAGGAAGCGGAGGGAAGCAAAAAAAAAAAAATTCGTTTTTTTGGAATTTTTTTTTCCGGCACCAAGGTCACACGAAAATATGAACATTTAGAAGAGACACTTCGTGATGAATGTTATTATTTAGGCGGGAAAACGATCGACAAAAATAAAATTCAAGATAATATTGTTCGTGAAGAATATGAACGTTTTTTTTCTTCATGTTTTGTGAAGTAAAATTTAGCCCGATTTAGAGTTTAGGGTTTAGGGTTTGGTGTTTTGGGTTTATTCCCTAAACCCAAAACACCAAACCCTAAACCCTAAACCCTAAACCCTAAACCCTAAACCCTAAACCGTTCGTGTTAAAAACTCAATCTAAATCCTAAATCTAAACCCTAAATCTAAACCCTAAACCCTAAATTTCTAAACCATAATATCTAAACCCTATAAACCCTAATATCTAAACCCTAATATCTAAACCCCAATAGCTAAAACCTCAATATACGCTCGAAAAATACGATAATTGTTATATATTACTTCTTCGAGCGTTTTTCCGCCAAAATAAAAATATTTATCACAAAGTGTCTCTACTAAATGTTCATATTTTCATCTCATCTATAATGTTCGTGAACAAAGTTTTTCCAAAAAACGAAAGAAAACAAAAAGTTTTTGCTTCCCCCTAATTGGTTACTTCCCTCTTGATCTTACCACTATATATATATATATGTATATATATATATATATATATATATATATATATATATATATATATATATATATTAAAACTAAATTATATATATATATAGGGGCATGATCAATGAGGAAGTAACCAATCGGGGGGAAGAAAAAAATTTTATTTTTTTTAGAATTTTTTTTTCCGGCATCAGGATCACACGAAAATATGAACATTTAGAAGAGACACTTTGTGATGAATGTTATTATTTAGGCGGGAAAATGATCGACAAAAATAACATTCAAGAAAATATTATTCGTGAAGAATATGAACGTTTTTTTTCTTCATGTTTTGTGAAGTAAAATTTAGCCCGATTTAGAGTTTAGGGTTTAGGGTTTAGGGTTTAGGGTTTAGGGTTTGGTGTTTTGGGTTTATTCCATAAACCCAAAACACCAAACCCTAAACCCTAAACCCTAAACTCTAAACCGTTCGTGTTAAAAACTCAATCTAAATCCTAAATCTAAACCCTAAATCTAAACCCTAAACCCTAAATTTCTAAACCCTAATATCTAAACCCTATAAACCCTAATATCTAAACCCTAATAGTTAAAACCTCAACATACGCTCGAAAAACACGATAATTGTTATATATTACTTCTTCGAGCGTTTTCCCGCCAAAATAAAAACATTTATCACAAAGTGTCTCTACTAAATGTTCATATTTTCATCTCATCTATAATGTTCGTGAACAAAGTTTTTTCAAAAAACGAAAAGAAAAAAAAGTTTTTACTTCCCCCCGCTTCCCCCCGATTGGTTACTTCCCTCTTAATCCTACCCATATATATATATATATATATATATATATATATATATATATATATATATATATATATATATATATATATATATATATATATATATATATATATATATATATATATATATATATATATATATATATATATATATATATATATATATCAAACGATCCCTAACAAGGCGCTAAGGGATAATTACAAGGGCATAGAAAGCCATAAGTTCCAATTGGAAACTAAATGACCTCTATTTTTAATCCAACGAAAAGAAAAAAAGTCTAATTACATCGAATAAACTACTTTTAGAACAAAATGAATCATGAAAAACAATGCCGTTTCTGAATCGCCATAGAGCCCATAAAGTAGTAATCGTAACAGCAACAATCCGATTCTTTAAGGTGACCGGTAAATTAACGCCTTCTAACCAAACCACGAACGACTCCCACGAAGATAAATGAGGCAAACCGTAACCGAGAAAAATCGAAATTTTATGCCAAAGATCACGCACTACATTGCAACCGAAAAAAAGATGATCCCTCGTCTCTATATCATCGTTACAAACCGGACAAACAATGGAATCAACATCTATTCCTTTCGCGGAAAGGTTCCTACGAACGAGAATACGATCTAAACGGAAACGCCACAAAGAAAATATTCACTTTACGAGGGATAAAACTGAACCACAAAGTACCAACCTGAGCAGAAGGGAGACGCCTTCGGTCGATAAGTAACCGAGAATGTTTAACAAAGAACATCCCGTCTTTACTCGAGCTACATGTCCATTCGTCATGTTTGTCAGCAAGCGTAGGGGAGCCCAACGATTCAATGAGTGCACTAAGAGATTGTTCATTTCTACCACCGACAAAATCTCTATTCCAATTAAACACCCACGAACCATTAACAACTTTAGAGGCAATAGATCCGTTTGGGTCGGAATCTAAATGGAAGAGCCTGTTAAAACGTGAGGCTAACGGCTCATTGCCTATCCATAAATCGTGCCAAAAACGGATGGACTCACCATTCCGGAGAGCCATTTTAAAAAAGTCATTCGGAAGAAGCCCATCTCTTAAACATGAAAGACAACAAGTGACGATATTGCTCTAAGTGCTACTACAAGTAGCCGAAGTTTTTTCAAACACGTAGCCATGAATCGATTTAATGATTTTAACCCATAAATCATTTGGTTTCAACGCTTAATACTAAACCATTTAGTGTTCAGCGCTTTTTTTTTTCTGGCCTCTTAATAACATATGGTGCTTTCAGAGCTACAATTCTCTCTTAACCATTAAACACCTAAACTTTATATAATTTTCTATTTGAATTATATCAAAATCATTTATTAAACAACTATATTGTAGTTTTTATTAATGTTAATAAGGTTATTTTACATCATTCATATTATTCGTTAAAAATTATTATCAAACAGGTTATTGTTATTAAGAAATAACATCATCATCATTCAGAACCTTTGAATTATTCAAATTATGAACCATTCAGCGCTTACTTGTTTAGTTTTGTCTAGTATGTTATATACTTATTAATACTCCACTTATCAAATATCAAAGACCCTGCAATTTTCAATCCATGGCCTTGGACACCTGCTAATTTTTCAATTATCTAGGCTTTACAATTTTAAAATTTTTAAATCTATATTCTACATGGCTGCATATCAAACAGACTAGTTGGTTGAAGTGCAACGCGGTCACTAAGTAATGTTGTAAAAAATTATTTGGTATAACTTGTTCTGTATTATATTTCCAGTGGGGTCGTTTTATGTTTCTTGTAATGGGTCTTCTCATTGTGGTATTTTATTTTTTTTTTATTTTTTTATTTTTTATTTTTTTGGCTAAAATAACGATAACATTAAAAAAATCTTTTACATCAATAGATGAAAAAGACTAACAAAAGATACAACGAGACAAAAGCGCTATAAGGCTCGGAGGCAGTGAACAACCCTAACACTCAACAAAGAGCAAAAGCTAACTAAACCCGAGCTTTAAGCAAACTGTATCGCAACCGACCCCGGGGTCTTCTCATTGTGGTATATGTATAGCTTATAATGAGTCAAATTAAGTATCGGATGAGGTTATTGTTATTTGGCGGGAGATGATAATTTCACACTCCATTTTACTTGTGCCATCATCAAATCATGGTTTTTTTCTCAAAATGTTCCTGAAAATTTTTAACAGTAATCTTTAAGAATTTTTTGTAAACTTATCATTAAGGGCTTTTTAGTAATTTTTTGTATGCTTTAATCTTTTTATTGGTAATGCATAACTAAGAAAATGCAAGTCATCGTTGATAGGAGCAGTTTAACAAGCTTTACCAGTCAAAGTCAACATAATATTATTGTGTTATCATCATTGATATGAGCACTTTGTCACCTCCAACAGTACTATCGATGTGAGATCCAACTATCGTGTAGCTTCAGTGAAGATAAAAAAAGTAATTCATTAAAATGGTATATGCATAAGGTATTTATAGAGACCCAACTATCGTGTAGCTTCGTTGCAGCTCAAAGAAAGTGGGAGCATCAAATACTTGCATTACTTCAGTTTTTTGTATTTTAGACAATGGTATTTAATCCTTAACATGGGTTAGTCTTGCTTGTGATATTTACAGTTCTCAATAAATAACTTATTCATTTTGTGCGTGTCGTAAAGTTTGTTTCTGAATTTGCTTAGTGACGGTCATTCTGTATGTTGTCTTCTCGATAGTATACACTTGAGGTGATGCCAACAACAACAGGAATAGACATGGTCGATCAGCTTCTCAAGCTCTACGGAGAAAATTACTCATCAAACATCATGAATTTAGATGTGTATACGAAAGGTATGTGCGTTTTAAGTTTTTTCGTCCTTTTTGAAATGATTTAGCTCCTCACCCCATTAACTTTTGCATTTGATATTAATAATATTTTGACGATTATGGTTTGAAACAGGTACTATCAATGTTTGGATTTCATGTTTTGAAATGATTTAGCTTCTCACCCCATTACTTGTTTTTGGCCACAGGTGGTTGTTTCGTTGATTTTATACTGCGGTTTGGAAGTCAAACACTTAATATCGCGGGTTTGGTATGGCAAGCAGGTAATATCCATTTTGTTTGTAATTCTATTCATCTAGATTATAATGTTGAATGTTGATTGAGATTCGATTTGGTTTTGCTACAAATATCCGATTTTGTTGAGTTGTTTTCGTCCTAAGGTCGTTATAGATGGCCATTAACTTTTTATGATACTTTTTTCAGGTTGTAGGTTTAGTGTTTGTGTTTGTAAAATCGGGTTGATTCATACTTCATCTCCATATATTTGTTTTTTCATGATACCAACAACTTTCGACAAAATGTGTAGCGAGATTATGTCTTTTAATTGCCACCCATATGATGCGCGCCAAATGTTTGATAAAATTGTAGTTGAAAAGTGTCTTACAACAAGAAGCAGTATTGTTTGATATTAGCTATTTAGTATGCTAATTAAGAATAGGCGACTATTGCACTACACATTGCTTGCACTAATTACCCGAATGGTTATCGTATAGTTGATGTAATTACAAAGGTATGATCAATTTTAGGTGTTAATAAAGTGGCATATACGTCTTCTTTTCTTTCATATAAAGATTATATCGTGTGCAAATGCAGCTAGATATGATGAATAAATGAACAATATATTCAGTATCTTCATTAGTTTGTTTATATATATATATATATATATATATATATATATATATATATATATATATATATATATATATATATATATATTTATTTATTTATTTATTTTTATTTTTATTTTTATTTTTATTTTTATTTTTATTTTTTTGTGAAAGGCAAGGTTAGTTGTTAGTTGTTAGACTCGAACCTGGGTCACTCTCGAATCCATGAAACATGGATACCAATGAAGCAAGGCCTCATTGTCATATAAAGATATACTTCCTTATCAATGTTTTCTTAATCAATGTTTACCTGTTATTGCTGAGAACAATTATGAAAATGTATTATTAAGATGAGCTGACGTTTTCCTGTTAGTTTTATGTATCATAACCTTACATTGATATTATCATTCTTTGTTTAGGGTTTCAAATCGCATTAAAGGAAGGAATTTTGATTGGTTTTGTGTTCAGTTTAAATGTTTAATTTCATATTAAGAATTAAGATGTACATGTCTTTGATTTTAAACGACTGATTGCAAATTCTTACATTGTTTCATATCGCATTACTTAACAAGAACTTTGATTCTTCTCGATTACTTGCAGGTTTTGTTTTATGTTTCATTCGTATCCAGGATATGCCTTTGATTTTTTATTAGATGGTAATCGATTAAAGTATTAAGTATTGCACTTCAACTGTTTGTGCTTATGTCTATGATTTTATACATTTCGTGCCATTTAATTGTTGCATTTCATTCGCTACAGCTTCTATGTATTTAATACTCAGACAATGCGAAAGGTACACCAATAAAACTTAAGAAATATGTGTGGCTCAACAATAGCCTAGAATTACTGCAAAAGGTATGTAATTCTTACGAATATATGACGTCACTAATACTAACGGGTTGTTTCCAGCTGCTTGTAATGCGTTCCTCTTATTTCAGGTACTTATATTTGGCTCTTTAAAAACATTACAACTTCAGCCTTGATGATCTTGATGTCGTTGCAAATGGTTACCCGTGTTTTCAAAGTTACGTGAGGGACGTATGCGGTAAGGTCCCTTTACGGTAAGGTCCCTTTATGTAAGAGCGATACATTATGTTAAATGTGGCAATTTTTAACCCATGTACATATAAAAATATAAAATGCGCTAAATAGTTTATGCTGGTATCTCAAATGGGTCAATCTAATCGATCTAACTAGAAAGGAAACATTTAAAACAGTTTTGCAAGTCACCGAAAGTATATTCATATGTTTAAAACCCATTAGATTATTTTATCAAAGAAATTTATTTTTATTGTTAATTTTATGAATCAAATCTTCACCGCATATCTAACACATTAACTAATTATAAAACTAAACGGACAATGGAGAGAGAGAGAGAAAACAAAGAGAGGGAGAGAGAAAACGAAAAGGGGTGGGAAACTGTAACAAAGAAACGAAACAAATCTAGGGCAAATGGAGAGCATTCGGTTGCAGGCGAGCAAGGGGAGTACAACGGTAACGGGTTTCAGGGTCGGCTAGGTAGACCAAACAATCCAAGAGTGATGTCGTTCATGATTTTCAACTTCACGGAATCGTGGATTGTACCGGATTTCTGGAAGTTTTTCAAACCACAAGGGGGAATAAGAGATGTATTCATCCCTAAAAAACGTCTAAGAAACGGGCAAAGATTTGCATTCATACGTTTTGAAGGGGTACATGATGAGACATTTTTCCTACGAAGACTCAACAACTTGACAATCGATGAGTGGCATTTAAGAGCTTACAAGGCATTCGACAGAAACATTGATGGAAAAGAAAAGGTGAAGAGTAATTCAGCTCCGACAAGAAACAACAACCCAAAAACGCAGGCAAACTTCAACACTTTCACTGATAATAGAGGTTACAATGAAGTGGCAGGGATGAGATGGGTTAGGAAAGATAACCAAAATGAAGAATTCCCTCCATTACCAAAACACAAACCTGAAATAAGGGGAGAAACTGAACGTGTGGTCATCATAGAAGATGATGAAGACAACACAGTGTGCCTTAAAAACGCGATAATACGAGAGGCAAAGAATCTAGAGGTACTATCTCAACTCAGGTCAATATGTGACATCGAAGGACTACGTAACATCGACATTAAATTCATCGGGGGTTTGGAGGTTATGTTGATGTGTGGATCCGAAGAGCTAGCAAAGAAACTACTTTAAGATGAAGAGCATGGGATTAGAAAATGGATCTTGGATTTAAAAAGATGGAGGGCGACAACCAAGAATCCAGGGAGATTGACCTGGCTATCAATCTTCGGTGTTCCGGTACCCATATGGAAAGAAAAAACTTTTCATAAGATTGCATCCTGGTGGGGAAAAGTCTATGAACTTCAAAATTGTGTCCTTCAGGGAGATCAAAATCTTTCCAGTGGTAAAGTCTTGGTTAAAATCATGTCCCCAAAAATCGTCAAGGAAGAGGTAAGCCTCAAATATAAGGGTAACATTTTCTATGTCAATGTATACGAGGTTCCACGTGATATTTTCCAGATACAAAAAGATGAAGATGATGTAAGTGAATGGGAAACAGAAAATTGTTCCATAAACAATGAGGCCATGCCGATTAATGATAAACCACCGGAATCCGTATAGCAACCGGTGGCCGAGCTAAATCCGATGATAAACCCTAACACAAGGGTGGAAGATCAAAGGTCCAAATGCTTTAAAACCAGTGAGGCTTTCTCTAGGGTTGAGGATACATTTAATGATGATAATCTTAAAAGGAGTAAAGATGCGGATGATGGGTTGAACGAAGTGTCAGACATTAATGATGAGAATGTGGTGTGGAAGGTCCGGAAGGATATCGAGGAGACAAACAGTTCAAACAACAACGGTATTAGAAGTGGGCCAGGGATACAAGTTGACGTTGGGCCCAACATATGCCCAGGACCAAGTGGGCCGAGAACCCAAAACGGTGGGTTAGCAACTAATATTGGGGACACTGTCAAGAAGCCTGATGGGCCTATTGGGCTTAACAAAACAGACAAGGTGGATCACGAACCTAAAGAGTGCAATAAAGGATTAGAGCCCACTGATATTAATTTGGCAGAATTGGGGATCCCTGTTGAATTTCGCAGTGATAACTCAACCAAAATCACGGGTCACAAGTTTAGAACCAAATTATCAAAGAGGAATGTTAAATCCCAAATTAATCTACCTAATTTACTTTCTACAGGTGATGTGAGCTCGAAGACAAGATACAGTAGTCGATCACTTAATTCAATTTGGAAGAAAGCAGCAAGATGGCATGTATCTTCTAGGTTTTTACATCTGAAGAATTTTGCAAGGAAAATCCACCTGCTGAAGAGAAAAAAGAGAAAGTTCCCATCTTCAATTTCAACTTCTAAATCAGTCTCTAAGTCTAAAAATAGCAAGTACGGATCAAAGAGTGGAGGTGGAAGCTTGGTGAACAAGGGCAAACAGAAAGTACCCATCAATTGCATCAATTCTCATTCTCAAGGAAGCGAAGATACGGTGAATCACCAGGGATTTGGTGAATTGTTGGGGCTTCATTGGGGAGGTCAGAAACATTGAATCTTCCTTCTCGTTCGATAGTCTGTGTTATTATGATACTTCTTTCAGTCAATATTCGAGGTTTTAAAAAGAAAGGGATGTTAGGTTGGCTTCGCAACCTCTGTGATAGTTCAAAACCTTATATTATGGTAGTACAAGAAACAATGTGCGAGTCTATTGATGAAAAATTCATTGAGTTCTTTTGGGGTTCCCCGAATTATAATTTTACTCAGAAGGCGGCTAATGGCAGGTCGGGGGGGGGGGGGGGGGGGGGTCGTTACTGATATGGGATCCTAGTATGTTTAATGTTGATCAAACTGTGGAGGGTGAATATTACCTAGCGGCTAAAGGAAAATTCAAAGGACACGATCGAGATACAATTGTAGTGAACGTATATGGTCCTCACGATGATAATAAAAAGCGAGTGTTTTTCGACAGTTTGGAGAACCTTATGAAATTCGACAATGAAAACATGATATTGTGTGGAGATTTTAACGAGGTTCGGAGGATGGAAGAACGAAGGAATTGTGAATTCAATCAACGAAGAGCTACTCGTTTTAACAAATTTATTGATAAAGCAGGGTTAGTTGATGTTCCTTTAGTTGGCAAAAAGTACACCAGAATCTGTGATAATGGGAAGAAATTCAGCAAGTTGGATAGGGTTTTAGTCTCTGGTTCGGTCCTAAATATATGGAGTGAACTATCAGTTTTGGTTCTCGATATGCTAAGATCCAAAGTCATAGATTACGGGCCCAAGCCCGTAAAGGTTTTTGACTCGTGGCTCAAACATCCTGATGCAGGTAACGTTATTTCAGAAGCATGGGATACTCAGGTGAAGGCAACACGTCCGGATATCATCTTTCGTTTGAAACTCAAAAACTTAAAGACGGCTCTCAAGAACTGAAGTAAAATTGTTTATGGTAATTTGGATTCTGAGATCGAATCGGCGAAAAAGGAGGCAAGTAATTGGGAACAAATTGCAAACGACATGGATATCGACGACAATGAAAGATCTAAGTGGCTGGAAGCTAGGAGAATATGGCTTGAAAAGGATAAAATAAAAACAAATATGATGAAGCAAAAGTCGAGATGCAAGTGGATCACCGAGGGGGAGGAAAACACCAAATATTTTCACTCCTTGTGCAAAAGAAGAAATAGCAAAAACGCAATCAGAGGCCTGCATATCCATGGCAAGTGGGAGGACGATCCGAAACTGGTCAAAAAAGAGGTACATAATTATTTTCAAAATCTATTTCATGAAACCAATGGGGACAGACCTGTCATTCCAAACGGACCCAGAATCGAATTAACAGTTGAAGAGGCAAACCTTTTAGAGGTCAGTTTTAATGAACAGGAGATTTGGGAGGCGGTGAAAGGGTGTGATGGGTCGAAGGCTCCGGGACCCGACGACTTTAATTTTAAATTTTTAAAAAAATATTGGAATCTAATCAAGCGTGACCTTCTTGTGGCGATTGAGTGGTTTTGGGAAAAAGGTGAGATTTCGAATGGTTGCAACGCTTCTTTTATGACACTAATCCCGAAGTGCATTGACCTAACAGAACTTGGTGACTATCGGTCAATAAGTTTGATAAATAGCTACTATAAGGTAATCGCCAAGTTACTTGCTAATAGAATCCGAAGGGTCTTACCTCGTCTTATTGGAATTGAACAAAGTGCTTTTCTTTCGGAGCGTTCCATTTTAGACGGGATATTGGTTCTAAATGAAAGTGTTTGTGATTTAAAAAGGAGTAGGGCTAGAAGTTTCATCTTCAAAGCGGATTTCGCTAAGGCATTTGATAGCGTGAATTGGAATTTCTTACTATCAATGTTGAGTCGAATGGGATTCGGGGCTAAATGGGTTAAATGGATTGAATCGTGCCTTAAATCCGCATCTATATCCATCCTTGTCAATGGATCTCCAACTGAAGAATTCAAACTTCAACGTGGTATTAGACAAGGTGACCCTCTTTCACCTTTTCTTTTCATTATAGCTAGTGAACGTCTAAATGTTCTTGCTCAAGAAGCTAGGGTAAAGGGTCTCATGTCGGGGGTGAAAGTAGGTAAAGATAAGATTCCGTTAACCCACTTCCAATACGCGGATGACACCATATTTATTGGAGAATGGTCTAAACGGAACATTTTTAATTGTATAAAACTATTACTTTGCTTTGAAGACGTTTCGGGCCTTAAAATTAACTTTGAGAAAAGTTGTCTTTACGGGATTAATGTGGTGACGGATGAAATAGAGTTAATGGCTAAGCAACTCAAGTGTAGCTCCGGCAAACTTCCCTTCACTTATCTCGGGGTACCGGTAGGGGCAAAAATGAATAAAAGTAAAGATTGGGATCCGGTGATTAAAAAATTTCATAAACGATTCTTGGATTGGAAATCTAGAACGGTATCATTCGGGGGGCGTTTGACGCTTATCAAGTCGGTTCTAAACAGTTTACCGGCTAGCATCTTACATTTGCTTGAAGGTTTGCGTCATATCTTTTTTTGGGACGGGTCGGGTGAGGGAAATAAAATGTCTTGGGTTAAGTGGAATGATATTTTACTTCCATATGGGGAGGGAGGGTTAAACATAGGGTCGCTAAAAGCAAAAAATTGGGCACTCTTGGGAAAATGGTGGTGGAGGTTTCGTACCGAAACCAATGCTTTTTGGGTTAAAATAATTCAAAGTATCTACGGTCGGGAGGGCGGGTTGGGGTCATCTCCTAATGGTCGGGTTGGGGTTGGTTACTCACCATGGAAAGATGTCATTAAGATTGGCATGGAAATGACAAAACGTGGCTACAATTTTAACAATTCGTTTGTAAGAAATATTGATGAAGGTTCGGACGTGCTATTTTGGGAGGATCTTTGGGTCGGTGAACAACGTTTAAGAGATAAATATCCGCGACTATACCACTTGGAGGAAGTCAAAGATGCTAAAATAAATGACAGAGTGTTGTGTAACAACGGTACTCGAGTTTTCACTTGGCAATGGAGCAGGCCACCTCTCGGCAGAAATGGAGTTGAGGTCGAACAGCTGCAGCTTGAAGTCAGGAACCAGTTTCATAGGTTAGGGTCAAGAACTGGGTGGGAGTGGTCGTCTAGCGAAGATGGAAAATTTCACACCAAAACATTAACAAACATCTTGGACTTGCAACTTTGTGAGGCGTCTGGGGAGGCAAGAGAAACCGAAATCAACAGATTGCTTCCACAATCAATCGGAATTTTCATTTGGAGGACCAAAAGAAGACGGTTACCGGTAAGAGTAGAACTTGATAGGTGAGGGATTGACTTACATACGGTTAGATGTCCCGTATGCGACAAGGATTTGGAATCAATTGACCACGCCATTGTTCTTTGCAAATATGCGACTGAGATTTGGGATCGGGTTTTTCATTGGTGGGGTCTTGGAGACTTCACACTTACTAGTGTCAATGATGTTTTCAATGATCACGAGGGCACTATAGCCGGGGTAAAATCAACGTTTCTATGGCGAGCGGTTAAATGGGTTTGTGGGTATCTAATATGGAAGAATAGGAACCTAAAGGTTTTTCGCAATGAGACACGTTCAAGGGATACACTTGTTAACGACATCCAAATTAAGAGCTTCGAATGGATATCCAAGAGAGGTAAAAAGCTTAATATCGAGTGGCATCAATGGTTGATAAATCCAGGTTCATATGGGAACTTTCGATCGGGCATAGGTTAAAACTCTATCGATTTAGTAACTGTACTTAGTTAAGCCATACATAGTGTGTTTTTAGCTGTAAAGTTTCGGGCTTTCTGTGTGTAACGGAGGCATCCGCAAATGCAATGTGCATGTCTCTGTTAAGTTTATAAATATATATATTTCTTGGCTTTGCAAAAAAAAAAAAAAAAAAAAAATTATAAAACTAAACAATGGTCAAAAAGGTTGTGGGTCAATCTGTACAAAATGTTTTGACCCATTACATAAACATTTATTCAAAAAGATGGAGATAACATCTTTCAAATTTTCTTTTGCTATCTATTACTCTGTATATAATATCAATGTTTGATATAATAGCTTTAAATTTGAATGTAATTCTTTCGTTTTGATTGTGAAACGATTTTTTAATGCCTACAAGTGATCCGATATGGGTTGACATTTGAAGAATTTTATCTCATTAGGAAAAATGGACGAATTTGAGATGGACGACTGGACAATTTAATTTGAAAATTGCCATACTCTACCTCCTTTATGTGGTGTGGTTTGCTTTAAAATTTTATGAATGGTTCCATACTTGTGTTATAGGTTCTAAAATGAGATGTAGAAGCTGACTTGATAGTTCTCAACTTTGCTACTATTTATCATCAAGAGTTGACTGGGTGATAGAATGTGAGCAACAATTGGAGGAGCTACAAAATTCTAATTATGATCGATATAGCATTGGTGCCATAAATACAAGGTGAGGAGGTCACTAATGTGACATAAGTATATAACTGGTGAGATCCATGAATTGTGAAGTGATCTTAAATTATAAGAAAAATCATTAAGTAGTGCTCTGTGTGCCAAAGACTATGCGGCTGCCAACTTAGGTCGAGATAATCCTTCTCACATCGCTAAAATGGTCACCTCACAAATTAATTCCTTCCATATGTTATTTGAGTGACTATCTTCTTTTGAGATATAAAGTTATGTTATTTCAGTGACAATATATATTTTATGTTATTTCAATGACAATCTTCTTTTAGACGGGATGGAGGATATTGTTGGTCAAGGTGAGCAACTTTTGTTTGATTTTTGAGGTTTGAGTTGTTTTGTAGATATTGGGCATCTCTCATTATCTATTCGGCTATTCCTCTTTTTAGATGTTATATTTCGAGGTTGATGTAACATAGAAACCAAATAAGCATTTGCCACATGTACCCTATTGGTATTGCTTCAAAATGTAACATTTTTTTAGTGTATAATAAATAGTACATATTCAATTTGGATACATATATGATATACCGAAGAATGTGATGGTGAACGACTGTTTACTTCTTTGTAGGAATTTCTTTTACATGAAATCAAGAATTTCTTTGTAGGAATTTCTTTTGCATAATCCCGCGAAGTCGCGGGTTATAACTTAGTAAAGTTTCATATTGTCTTAAAAAAAAAAAAAAAAAAAAAACGGAAACTTCGAATGGAGTGTCTTCGTCAAACTCTTTTCTTTTTAATAATTACTCGTATATGTGTATTTACTTAAAAAAATTCCTTGACTGATTTTCGATGTATATTATGTCTAGGGAAGATGGTACATCGTATCCGATTAAATGTTATCGTAAATTTTGATTAAATTAAATTTTATCATATTTCCCATTAATTTTAAAGATTTTTTCAAAATTTAAACATAAGCATCAAGATCAAACAATAGGTTTGTTTAACCACGCAATTTAATTTTACAAAAAATAGAAAATTCCTTTTTTTTTTTTTTTTTCAAAAATACGGAGTATCATATAAACGGTAAATAAAACCTTGTATCTAAAGGTTTGGTAAATTGAAACTATAAAACGGAGACAATGGCCATTATCCGTATTTGTTAGTGCTATGAAGTTACTAAAATTGCAACAGTCGATATCATTATATTTGTTAAATGTTTTAATGTTATTTTTTTTTGAAAAGCAAACATGAATTATTATTATTATTAAAATAGGAAGATACAAGCTAAGTATGCCAAAAGCATACCAAGCATTACATGACATAACTGTACAACTCAAGAAAGAAAACATAGAGCAAAGAACAAACTGAAAAGCTGAGAAGAGACAAAGATCAACAAGAGTTCAGTAGGTCAACCATGGTCATCAAACGAAGACGGATTTAAAAGCCACTGATTCCAATCTAAGTTTGATTTTATTTGATCTTTTTGAAATACATTCGAACGATTTTAATTGAATCTCATTGAGCGCCATCGGACCATTCCCTTTTTTCTTTTGAAATATAGTAGCGTTTCTATTTTGCCAAATAGTATAACCCGAAATCCACTCAATAGCTTGCCATAATTTCGAGATCCCACCCAACAAAACGCTGCTTCTTTTCCCACTGACGATAGACCATATCTCATAAATCTTTTGCAAACGAACATTTAAGAAGGATATGATCAACGTTTTCAATGTTGCCATCACAAACGAGACATCCCAATGAATTAAGGTCAATTCCACGTTTATCTAGCTTTACTCGAACGACAATTCTTCATAAAAGCGCACGCCAAACAAAGATACCAATTTTTTGTGATACTAAGTTGTTGCACATGGTTTCCTTAGGGTAGGGTTTGAAGGCAATTATAGAATGTTGTCATCAATCCTCTCAGCAAGTATAGAAGTGGATAAAATCCCAGAAGGGTGTAAATTACATATCCAATAATCTTCATCCTTACACCCGAACCTGAATTCACCAAGAAGATGTTGGAGTTCATCAAATTTAGCCTGGGTTCTACGTTTCGGCATTCGAATTCAATCCCAGTCAGCAGTCCAAAGACTATCATTCTTCACTAGCCTATCCATGACCAAAACATTTTTAATTCCCGCAAGTCTGAAAAGCCTTTCGAATTTTTCACTAAGAATTAAATAGCCAAGCCATTTGTCCTTCCAAAAGAGAGTACAATCGCCTTTGCTTACAATTTTCACAAATGAGTTAGTAAACTCAAAACCAAGATTATTGATTTCCTAACCAATTAGGCGAATGTTGTTTCAAGTTGATTTTGTAAATAAGTTTTGGTTTTGATCCAAACAACCCAACCTGCCATCCCTCCCAAAGATACAACGAATTACCTTTGTCCAAAGTGCATTTTTTCAATTCTAAATCGCCACCACCATTTTTCTAGCAAAGCAAAATATTTTGCTTTAAGAGACCCGATGTTCAACCCCCCGCGCATAAGTTAAAAGAACATTTTCCCATTTAACCCATGAGATTTTTGAGATATCTCCCGGCCCGCCCCAAAAGAATTTACGTCTCAAACCTTCGAGTGTGTTAATGACATTCGTTGGAACACGGAATAAGGAGAAGACATATAAGAGAACACTAAGCACCGATTTGATTAGGGTAAGGCGTCCACCAAATGACATGGTTTTACAGTTCCAATCCGATAACCTCAAGTAAAATTTGTCAATTATTGCCTTCCAATCCCGACTATTATTCATCTTTTGACCGATTGGAAGACCAATATAAAAACTCTGCCACTCATTTTCTATCTCATCCCAACCTCCATTCATTCAGATGAAACCTACAACTTCTTTTCATCAATATAAGATTTCCTTTTCAATAAACTCACATAAAAATATATTTTTTAAATTTAAGTGGTGGGAGGCGGATGTCCAGCTCCTCTCCACAGGCAATGCTATAGCCCTACACATGGGGCAAAGATTCTTCTTTGACAACCATCGTTTAATGCAATCAACGTGATAACGATGCCCACACGGCAATCCACCAGTGTTCTCGTTTTATTCGTAATCATTCAAACAAATTGCACAAATACCTGCAACGTTTGTTATGCTCACTCGTAGATACTTAAGCATCTGCTTTTCGGATAAACCTAAACGATTATTGATCAAGAAACTTAATTGTATGGTATCTATTGTAACGAAAAATCAATATGCCGTCTATATACTCTACCAAGTTTGGTGGTGGATATAGAGCCAATTGACATATTACAAATTCTACCAAATTTGTTGGTAGATTTAGCATGTTGGGGTGAAAATTATATTTTCGATTCCATGTATATGAATCGGGATGAGGATTAATCGCCCATGTGAGATAGTGTGTATTATAATGTAGAATCACTACACCGTCTATATATTCAACCAAGTTTGCTGTTGGAGTACTAGCCAACATACCGTATACATATCCTATCAAGTCTGGTGGTATATGTCGCATGTTGGGGTGAAGCTCGTGATAATTCATTGTTTTCTAAATTTTAATAGTCAACCTAAATTCGACAAACTAATGAATTTTGAAAGAGTAAGGCTTCAGAACAAGAAGCAAAATTGGCTGATGTAGAATTCAAGAAGCAAAATCAATCAAATTAGCAAAAGTCATTACTAAAGCACAAGACAAGGCTCTAGATAAGCTTGAAGCTGCTGAAAAGGCACCTGAAGTGAGTCCACTGGAGACTGAACGATCAATGGAATTATCTGATAAGCATCTCAGGAGAAAATATGCTGATGTGATAACAAGGAGATCTAATCCTGGCAAGATCGTCAAATGTCATAGAGGGACAAAGAGAACCTTCAATATCAGCAGAGATAATCATGTTCATGAGAAGGTAGATTATAGAGATCTGAGGGTGTTTGGACTTAATGAATGGATGGAAATGCTGCAGTACTTCATTGGAAAATGAGACAGTAAAGAAGATACTGAGTCTTGAGTTACAAGATCTACTTAACAAGGCAACAAAGCATGGTAATGCACCAGTAATTAATGATTGTAGATGAAGTGCTATTTCAAAAGAAGAAGATGAAGAAATCTACTGGTGGCCCACGTAGAAGAGATCCAATCATCCTACCTCCTTAAATTCTTGTACTCAAGCCAGAAGACTTGCCTGCACTGTTTCCTGAAGTGCTATCTCAAAAGAAGAAGATGAAGAAATCTACTGGTGGCCCACGTAGAAGAGATCCAATCATCCTACCTCCTTAAATTCCTGTACGTTATATATATATATATATATATATATATATATATATATATATATATATATATATATATATATATATATATATATACTGCTTTGTTAAATAATAATTACTTGTACAGAAAGGTTTTAAATTAAATATTTCTATAAATCTATCCGATTAGATGAATATGCAAAAGATCCTCTCCGTGTTTTCTGGTTAGTTAATTATTTGAATTGATACGTGTTTTTTTCTATAATCTGTCATTTGACACATTTAAAAAGCGTGGTAAACTATTTTCATAAATAAATAAAATCTCTTTATATATTATATATATATGATAATAACAAAACCAATAATAGATCATCTAAAATTTAAAACACTAATCCTAGCCATCCATTATTATTAACATCTATAATCTACACCATTCAAATTTTCTAATCAACATTATGATCTCATAATCACCTTTAGTAGTTATTTAATGACTAAATTACCTTTCTAAAATTTTGGACGGAATAACACTAACAAATTAGGGGTCTGCCACCTATTTCCCAACCATTTGAAAACACACCCAAATTAAAACATGTTTTCTCCCATTTGAAAAAAAAAAGAAACACCCTCAAAATGTTAATTAGGGGTTTTGAAAATTGTTGTAATCATCAAGCCTACAATCATACTATGTTCATTTAAATTAATTCATCTCATCATCAAACCTGCATCCGATCATGTTCGTTTAAATTTCAATTACATTATCAACTAATTTCAGAACCCTAATTTACCTCATCGACTCAATTGTATCATCTTCTCAACAATGATTAAATTTTAGCATACATATGGATTCCATTATCAGGTACTTTTATCTTCATCTATAAATTATCCTTATCTATAAATTGTGTAATTAATCATGCTTTTCATCACTACGAATTCAGTCATTTCAATTATGTATTTTTTGATTACATTGCTTATCATCAATAAACCCTATTAAAATCAATTTTCTGTTACGAATTTATTCAATTTAGTTTTGGGTTTTTGATTATTTGATTAAATTGTTTATTATGATTATTCTATTTTAGGATAATATATGGGATTTTAAAAATTATTAAAATTATATGCCGGTATTTAGGTACTATATTATTCAATTTCAAAGAATATTATACAGAGGAATATTCAAATGAAATCAACTTTTAAGTTGAGTTCCAAATGATCAATCAGAGTGTGACACGTGGTACGATAATCACATGTGATTGAAAAAAATTCAAAAAAAATTATTTTTTTTTTGAAATTTTTTTCAATCACATGTGATTTGATTTGACATGCAGTAATCACATGTGACTCTGCATGCCAATCACATGTGATTCTGCATGTCAAATTCAATCACATGTGATTGAATTTTTTTTTTTAATAAAATGACGAATTTCAGTAAATTTGTGCTGAAATCTTTAAACACCAAGTTTTTGATCAAAACTTGATCAAATCACCGAATTAAAATCTGAAATTTTGAAGATATGATCATGAAACGCTAACAAACTTAATCATATCACCAAATTAAAGTCTGTTTCCGGTTGAATTTTTTTTTTTTTTGAAAAAGAAATTTTGAATTATTTTTTTCAATCACATATTATTGTATTTTACAATCACATGTGATTGAGTTTGAAATGCTAAATAAATAAAAAAAAAATTCAAGAAAAAAAATTAAAAAAAAAATTTTCAAACAAAAAAAATTAAAAGAAAAATTCATTTTTTGAATTTTTTTTTCCAATCACATGTGATTGTCGCGCTACATGTCGCGCTCTGATTGGTTCGTTGAATTTCAAGCAAATTATTGGATTTAAGGGATTACAACTCTAGACAAATAAATTGATAATGCAAAATAAAATGTATTAGTCCCTCCGCAACGGGCGAGTTTAATCAACTAGTTATTACTATTACTATTATTATTAATATAATAATTCTTATTATCATGACAAATGGTTCGAAAATGTAAAATAAGTTACTAAAATTATCTAAGAAGATAACATGATTTTTCCAAATGTCTAAAAAGGATAGTATTTTTTAATTTGAAACTCGAAAAGGATTGTGATTTCAAATTGTGCTACAAGTAAGCCCATCATGTAACCAGTATACGTCAACACTTAACAGACTTAGTTAACATAAGTTAGAAAATGTATCAACAATGAGCATTCTTAAAAGTACAGGGACTAGTGGTATAGGCGTATAGCTGTTAAAAGATAGGGACTGGCGATAAATATTTGGATAAACCACGTGAACTAACGGTATAAGTAACTCTATTATAGAATAATTATCTTATTGATCGAATTAGAGAATTATTTTTAGTTATTTATCTTTGTGACATGCACTTTCAATAATTTTATTTTGAAGTTAAAGAGCGCACTAAGACATTAGAATACGAGCAAAATATATATTTCGAGTAAAATTATCATATTGTACATGAGGATGAGCAAGTTGTTCAACCGCTTTTAAATTTGTTATCAATGATTTTAAACCGTCTAAATGTCGTTGAGCCGAGTTGTAATGATTTTTATTATCGTATTTATATGACTATGATGATGCTTATTTTTGTTGAGTACTAATCAAAAGATTTTAGTGTTCACCCTCCTAGTCATAAACTTCAAGTGTGACGCCCCGTACAAAATCAACGTGTACGGATAATCAACAACAGGATCTTTACACGGTTACAACACTATATGCTATTTTAAAATAAGCTTTGCATTCGTGAAAAGGTAACGTTTTTACCAACGTCGAATGTTTTACAAAAGATGACGTCTTTACCAACGTCAAATGTTTTACAAAAGATGACGTCTTTACCAACGTCAAATATCTTACAAGGATAACGCGCTTCTACGAATAGAAAGCATTAACATAAGTACGTGACACAAAGGTCATTACAAAACCATTGTTCAAATGAAACATAAGTTGTGAATGCAAAGTAAAAGTTTCACGATTGAGACATCTCTAAACAATGAAGCGGAAGTCTAACATAGCGAGTCTGTAACAGCAAGTCTATAGTGTGATAACCCGGAAAATTTCCGATTAAATTTAAACTAAACTTCGACTGTTTCCAACGATTCACGAATAACCAGTTATGAAAAGATATGTAAATATATATGTGAGTATATGTACATCATTTACAATCATTATTATTATCAGTATTATAATTATTATTATTAATAATTATCATTAATATAATTACTAATATATTATTAGTATTAATACTTACCATTGATATTAAAATAATGAAATATCATTATTATTATTATTATTAATATTATTATTAACAAAATTATTATTATTATCATTCATCATTTATTAATATGATTATGAATATTATATTATTATTAAGTATTATCATTTACAATCATTATTATTATAGATATTATTAATATTAATATCATAACTATCACTAGCAGTATTATTATTATTATTATTATTATTATTATTATTATAGTTATCATTATTTTAATTATTATTATTATTAGTATTATTATTAGAATTTTTCATTAACAAAAATTATTATCATTATTATTAATTATAATTATAATTATAATTAAAATTATCATTATTAATATTATTAATAATAATATTATTATCATTTTATTTTAGTATTATCATTATTAATATTATTATTATTAGGATTATTATTATTATTATTATTATTATTATTATTATTATTATTATTATTATTATTATTATTATTATTATTATTATTATTATTATTATTATTAATATAACTAATATTATTATTCTTATATATAATACAATAATACAGATATATAAATCAATTAAGGCATACAAATACCTAAATTTTTCTAGTTAATCACGATCTGTATATATTTTTTTTCCTTTTCCTGATCGTATCCATTGCCATCTGCTTTCCATTCTATTTTTTTATTATCTGCTTTTATTTTGTTTATATATTTCTGTTCTGGATCGTGACTATGAGTCAACCTTCACCATCTTTATCTAACAATTTAACCATTGAGAGTATATTAATCTCACCTAAACTCTATATAACTCCCTGATACAAATTTAATTCACAAACCAAAAAGAAAAACAGAAAATAAAGCTCGTATACCTCTGTTCTTCACTTTTTCAGCCAAATCGCGAATTCGAATTTAATTTAAAAATCTATAAATGCAAATGTGTTAGGAATTAATTACTTAAACTTTCTGCAAAGTCTCAAATTCCAATTCATTCTATCGAAGTCTAATTTTAGAGTCAAAGTTTCGAATTAAAAAGTTAACTGATTTGTTCTTCGTAAAATTCGAGTTCGTGGTGACGTTTTTAGTCAAATTGATGGTTTGAAATGTTCCAAGGAATGATTTGAAACATGATTCGTGATGATCTAAAAACCTCATTTCTTACCCCAATTACCGACTCCGTCACTTGTGGAAACGTTTTGTTTAATAGTTGTAGCCCGATGTTCTTGTTCTCACTTTGGTGAGAAGCGAACATTACTAATCCGTAAGCATAACATGCTTCTTTATGTTGCATGTTAGCCGCTTTTTCTAAATCACGAAGTCCAATATTCGGATATATTGAGTCAAAATAATTTCTTAACCCGTTGCGTAAAATAGCATTTGGGTTCCCCGCAATATATGCGTCAAAGTAAACACATCGTAACTTATGGGTTTCCCAATGTGATATCCCCCATCTTTCAAACGAAAGTCTCTTATAAACCAAGACATTCTTGGAACGTTCTTCGAATGTCTTACAAACTGATCTCGCCTTAAATAGTTGTGCCGAAGAATTCTGGCCGACTCTAGACAAGATTTCATCAATCATGTCTCCGGGTAGGTCTCTTAAAATATTGGGTTGTCTATCCATTTTGTGTTTTTAAACTGTAAAATAGACAAGAGTTAGTTTCATAAAAAAAATACTTATTAATACAAGCAATTTTTACATATATCATAAAGCATAAGAACACTATATTACATATATTACACCACACGAATACAACTATCTTATTCCGACTCGCTCGTTTCTTCTTCTTTGGTTTTGGTTCGTTTTGCCAAGTTTCTAGGGATATATGATGTTCCCCTAATACGAGCCGTTGTTGTCCACATTGGTTTAGAAAAACCTGGTGGTTTAGAGGTTCCCGGGTCATTGTTACAACTTAAGGACTTCGGGGGTTGACGATACATATAAAGTTCATCGGGGTTGGAATTAGATTTCTCTATTTTTATGCCCTTTCCCTTATTATTTTCTTTTGCCTTTTTAAATTCAGTTGGGGTAATTTCTATAACATCATCGGAATTCTCGTCGGAATCCGATTCATCGGAGAATTGGTAATCCTCCCAATATTTTGCTTCCTTGGCGGAAACACCATTGACCATAATTAACTTTGGTCGGTTGGTTGAGAATTTTCTTTTACTTAACCGTTTTATTATTTCCCCCACCGGTTCTATTTCTTCATCCGGTTCCGATTCTTCTTCCGGTTCCGATTCTTCTTCCGATTCCGACTCTTCTTCCGGTTCCTCTTCGGGAACTTGTGAATCAGTCCACAAATCATTCCAATTTAAATTTGACTCTTCATTATTATTAGGTGAGTCAATGGGACTTGTTCTAGAGGTAGACATCTATCACATAATATCAAACACGTTAAGAGATTAATATATCACATAATATTCATATGTTAAAAATATATAGTTTCCAACAAAAATGTTAAGCAATCATTTTTAAAGAAAACACGGTCGAAGTCCAGACTCACTAATGCATCCTAACAAACTCGATAAGACACACTAATGCAAATTTTCTGGTTCTCTAAGACCAACGCTCGGATACCAACTGAAATGTCCCGTTCTTATTGATTAAAAACGTTCCATATTAATTGATTTCGTTGCGAGGTTTTGACCTCTATATGAGACGTTTTTCAAAGACTGCATTCATTTTTAAAACAAACCATAACCTTTATTTCATAAATAAAGGTTTAAAAAGCTTTACGTAGATTATCAAATAATGATAATCTAAAATATCCTGTTTACACACGACCATTACATAATGGTTTACAATACAAATATGTTACATCGAAATCAGTTTCTTGAATGCAGTTTTTACACAATATCATACAAACATGGACTCCAAATCTTGTCCTTATTTTAGTATGCAACAGCGAAAGCTCTTAATATTCACCTGAGAATAAACATGCTTTAAACGTCAACAAAAATGTTGGTGAGTTATAGGTTTAACCTATATATATCAAATCGTAACAATAGACCACAAGATTTCATATTTCAATACACATCCCATACATAGAGATAAAAATCATTCATATGGTGAACACCTGGTAACCGACAATAACAAGATGCATATATAAGAATATCCCCATCATTCCGGGACACCCTTTGGATATGATATAAATTTCGAAGTACTAAAGCATCCGGTACTTTGGATGGGGTTTGTTAGGCCCAATAGATCTATCTTTAGGATTCGCGTCAATTAGGGTGTCTGTTCCCTAATTCTTAGATTACCAGACTTAATAAAAAGGGGCATATTCGATTTCGATAATTCAACCATAGAATGTAGTTTCACGTACTTGTGTCTATTTTGTAAATCATTTATAAAACCTGCATGTATTCTCATCCCAAAAATATTAGATTTTAAAAGTGGGACTATAACTCACTTTCACAGATTTTTACTTCGTCGGGAAGTAAGACTTGGCCACTGGTTGATTCACGAACCTATAACAATATATACATATATATCAAAGTATGTTCAAAATATATTTACAACACTTTTAATATATTTTGATGTTTTAAGTTTATTAAGTCAGCTGTCCTCGTTAGTAACCTATAACTAGTTGTCCACAGTTAGATATACAGAAATAAATCGATAAATATTATCTTGAATCAATCCACGACCCAGTGTATACGTATCTCAGTATTGATCACAACTCAAACTATACATATTTTGGAATCAACCTCAACCCTGTATAGCTAACTCCAACATTCACATATAGAGTGTCTATGGTTGTTCCGAAATATATATAGATGTGTCGACATGATAGGTCGAAACATTGTATACGTGTCTATGGTATCTCAAGATTACATAATATACAATACAAGTTGATTAAGTTATGGTTGGAATATATTTGTTACCAATTTTCACGTAGCTAAAATGAGAAAAATTATCCAATCTTGTTTTACCCATAACTTCTTCATTTTAAATCCGTTTTGAGTGAATCAAATTGCTATGGTTTCATATTGAACTCTATTTTATGAATCTAAACAGAAAAAGTATAGGTTTATAGTCGGAAAAATAAGTTACAAGTCGTTTTTGTAAAGGTAGTCATTTCAGTCGAAAGAACGACGTCTAGATGACCATTTTAGAAAACATACTTCCACTTTGAGTTTAACCATAATTTTTGGATATAGTTTCATGTTCATAATAAAAATCATTTTCTCAGAATAGCAACTTCTAAATCAAAGTTTATCATAGTTTTTAATTAACTAACCCAAAACAGCCCGCGGTGTTACTACGACGGCGTAAATCCGGTTTTACGGTGTTTTTCGTGTTTCCAGGTTTTAAATCATTAAGTTAGCATATCATATAGATATAGAACATGTGTTTAGTTTATTTTAAAAGTCAAGTTAGAAGGATTAACTTTTGTTTGCGAACAAGTTTAGAATTAACTAAACTATGTTCTAGTGATTACAAGTTTAAACCTTCGAATAAGATAGCTTTATATGTATGAATCGAATGATGTTATGAACATCATTACTACCTTAAGTTCCTTGGATAAACCTACTGGAAAAGAGAAAAATGGATCTAGCTTCAATGGATCCTTGGATGGCTCGAAGTTCTTGAAGCAGAATCATGACACGAAAACAAGTTCAAGTAAGATCATCACTTAAAATAAGATTGTTATAGTTATAGAAATTGAACCAAAGTTTGAATATGATTATTACCTTGTATTAGAATGATAACCTACTGTAAGAAACAAAGATTTCTTGAGGTTGGATGATCACCTTACAAGATTGGAAGTGAGCTAGCAAACTTGAAAGTATTCTTGATTTTATGAAACTAGAACTTTTGGAATTTATGAAGAACACTTAGAACTTGAAGATAGAACTTGAGAGAGATCAATTAGATGAATAAAATTGAAGAATGAAAGTGTTTGTAGGTGTTTTTGGTCGTTGGTGTATGGATTAGATATAAAGGATATGTTATTTTGTTTTCATGTAAATAAGTCATGAATGATTACTCATATTTTTGTAATTTTATGAGATATTTCATGCTAGTTGCCAAATGATGGTTCCCACATGTGTTAGGTGACTCACATGGGCTGCTAAGAGCTGATCATTGGAGTGTATATACCAATAGTACATACATCTAAAAGCTGTGTATTGTACGAGTACGAATACGGGTGCATACGAGTAGAATTGTTGATGAAACTGAACGAGGATGTAATTGTAAGCATTTTTGTTAAGTAGAAGTATTTTGATAAGTGTATTGAAGTCTTTCAAAAGTGTATAAATACATATTAAAATACTACATGTATATACATTTTAACTGAGTCGTTAAGTCATCGTTAGTCGTTACATGTAAGTGTTGTTTTGAAACTTTTAGGTTAACGATCTTGTTAAATGTTGTTAACCCAATGTTTATAATATCAAATGAGATTTTAAATTATTATATTATCATGATATTATCATGTATGAATATCTCTTAATATGATATATATACATTAAATGTCTTTACAACGATAATCGTTACATATATGTCTCGTTTAAAAATCATTAAGTTAGTAGTCTTGTTTTTACATATGTAGTTCATTGTTAATATACTTAATGATATGTTTACTTATCATAGTATCATGTTAACTATATATATATCCATATATATGTCATCATATAGTTTTTACAAGTTTTAACGTTCGTGAATCACCGGTCAACTTGGGTGGTCAATTGTCTATATGAAACATATTTCAATTGATCAAGTCTTAACAAGTTTGATTGCTTAACATGTTGGAAACATTTAATCATGTAAATATCAATCTCAATTAATATATATAAACATGGAAAAGTTCGGGTCACTGCAGACCTCACCCTAGCCTTCTTTGTACTTGTCTTCTTCGCTCGTTGAAACTCCATTAAAACTAACCTAACAAAGCTTGATTTTTTTAATCAACTTGAATAATAGCTGAATCTTTACTTAAGGCATAATATAGTCAACACAATTACATAATTCATTCGAAAATTGTCTAATATAACATTGCATGAACCGAAAATTTGATGCCCCCAAATTTTTGATGCCCGGTGCGGTCGCACCCTTTGTCACCCACTAGGGCCGCCCCTGCCCGTGCGTTGCACGGTAGTTGTATAAATTAGTATTCGGTGACGTTAGTATTTATAGTTATACTTATCAAATGCATAAGACATTTACAACGAAAAAGTCCCTTTATTATTGATAACTTTTGTATTGAAAACATTAGTATTAAATATCAACGCATAGGTTATGCTCTGTTACTAACACATAAATTATGAGCCCGTCCGTTAGAACCAATATAATTTAAATTGACAATCAGTAAAACAATAAACACGAGTTCGTAAAAAGTTATTTTAAAACTGACCGTTAATAATAATAACGATTTATGTACATCTTTAATTGTACATGTTTTTTGTACAAACTAATTATATTATGTCAAAATCTCAAACGAAGCAGAGTAAACATAGATCTCTAAATATTTATAAGGATTACCAAATAACCATTTAACTACAATTGACAATTTATCAATAAAACTTCAAACATGAGCATGTTTAAAGTTGTTTTTACCTGTTAACCGATGAGAACGACTGAGCAAACTTATCTAATACCAGACGAATATATCGACAGTGAAAACTTAATTTATAGCTTAAGCATCATGTAAGCACAATATATGTTTCTTTTATTGGAGTACGTATAAAGTTTTATATGGCATCATAAAAACATAAACAACAACAACAAAACCCAATACGACATGAGTGGTGTATGAGAGAGATGAGATGTAGACAATCCTTCCTCTATCCGAGAATAAAAACAAGTCATTTCTCCACCCAAAGTGAAAACACTCTCATAAGTAGAGAAAGTCATCTCTCTCTCTATTCGACGGATAAAGAGATTGCTTCCGAATGGACCTCCGGCCAATAAGTAGACTTTTTTTTTAAGTAGAATAAAATTAAAATAAAATTGAGACGCCATGAAAATGGTAGAATTAAATTTTCATGAATTTCAAAACTGCATGTAATTCAATTTAGACTCTAAACGATAGTCAAGACACCAATAAATCAACGCCTGCTGTTGACTCAAATAGAGCCAACATAAAAACATAAACTGTAACTTAAATAAATAAATATAGTATATAATAAGTAAATAAAAAGAAATCAATACCGATAGATCTGTTATAATAATATTACAACAACAACAACAACGTAACCTAATACCACATGAGTGGTGTATAAGGGAGGTGAGATTTAGACAATCCTTCCTCTATCCGAGAATAAAGACAAGTCATTTCTCCACCCAGAGTGAAAACACTCTCAAGAGTAGAGAAAGTCATCACTCTCTTTATTCAACGGAAAAAGAGATTGCTTCCGAGAGGACCTCCGACCTTTAAGTAGGAAAAAGTTTTAAAAAAAAAATACTAAAATGAAAATAATAATAGACGCCATGAAAATGGTAGAATCCACTGTTATAATAATATTGTTTTCTTTTAATTCTAATCAAAATTAAAATCAAAATTAAGAAGAGTTAATAATATTAAACTTACATCGATTATTAGTTAAAGTAATAAATGATATATGTAGATTAATTTTGTACATCGCAATTATTTGTTTTCTACTTCTTAAATAGTAGTTCTATAACCATGTTCCGATAGTTATTATCTTGTTCCGATAGTTATTTATTACACATATACAATTAGGCATATTGTAATTTCGTGTTATTATTTTATTAAATAATTGGTTTTGGATTAGGCATGTTTATCTTAATCACGGTATTGAATTAATGATTATTTATGTAATTTATTTAAGCTATCATATCATATCTTATTCTATCATATCCTATCCTACTATACTTTAAAAGAGAGTTTTTATTAAATAATAAATATTTCTAAAACCTCCATCCTTTTTTTTTTTTTTTTTGAAAAGCAAACAATATATTAAACTCGAAACATATACAAGGTTTGAGCCAAAACGGCCCAAGCAATTTACAATCCCGACAAGTTGCAAAGTGAGCAACCAAAATCTAAACTAAGCACATTCTACGTTCACGACAAAACCAACTAATTAAGATAAGTGTTGGGATTACATAACCAAGTTAACCAATCTATTTTCCGACCTCTAACTCGATGGGAAATCCACTCAAAAGCCTTTACTTAAATCTCGTTTATTGCCACCGGAATGCACCAACCTTTTCCTCGAAAAACAACATTATTCCTATTTACCCAAATAAGATAAGCACAAACCCATACTACCGCTTGCCACATCCGCTTCCCATTCTCTGTCAAATTATTCGGACCATCCCCACATAGAATTTCGTTCATACTAAGGTTAGGTATTGAGCCGAAACCCCACCATGAGAAGATCCGATTCCAAATATCCAGAGATTTATTGCATCTAAGTAAGGAATGGTCAACGGTCTCGATATCGCCATCACATAACGGACAACGAACGGTGTCTAAGTCTATACCTCGCTTATCTAGTTCATTCCTATCGGGGAGACGTTTTTGAAAAGCCCTCCAAACAAATATTCCAATTTTCTTCGGTAATAAATTATTCCGCATAGTAACGAACGAGGAGGAGGAACCCGTATAAAAATGAACATAAATAATTGAAGTAAGACTTTTAACCGTAAAGTTACCGTTAGATGTGAGTGTCCACATACCCTTTGATCCAAAGGTCTATATTCATCCCTAATCACTATTAGGTAATAAATCATCTTTTTATGTTAACAAGCATATGGTTAGCCGCGCGTTGCGACGGCCAACCATGTACAAAAGCATTGTAAATAATAGTTAACGATTATACATAGGTTTTTTAGAAACATTTTACACATTACTCCTTATTGCTACATGCAACATAACGATTACACATAGGCAGTTTACAACTTCATTTGTTGTTTGCACATTATGGCAGTCCTATTTTTTTCCTTGAGTCCTTGGCCGGTTATTGTAACACAATTAACGACATGTTATCATGAATATAATAAATAATATATAAACAAATACGCCAATGGGGCTTTGCCTCATTGGTAACCATGCTTGCATGGTTTCGAGGAGACCCGGGTTCGAGTCTCACCAGGGGGTTTTCCCCACCTGCCCGTTTGGATGGTGGCGGTTTCCTCCTGGAACGTGCGATGTGCGATCTAACCACTAACCGTGCGATATAACTAACATGCCGTTCAAAAAAAAAAAAAAAAAAAATATAAACAAATACAGCCACCACATTAGAATAATCCAAGTATACACTACAACAAATTTATCAATTGTTCACGCATATTTTTACACACTTGTAAGAAAGTGTGAGCTTTTTGTCAAATTCCTCACACTTATAAATATGTATAAGTTTGTTACATTTATAAATGTTGAATGTTATTCAAATTTCACACTTAAAATTGTAGGAAAGTTTGTTCACACTTATTAGTGTATACAAACACAAATTTAATCACATTTAAAAATGTGAGTAAAATTTGTTACACCTCACTTCTTCACACAAGGGAGAGCGTGAACAAATCTAGTGCGACAAAATTAACTTAACACTCTTAAGTGTGGTTATATTTATAATTATACACACAAATTAGTGTGAACTTTTTTTTCTCACACTTTTATGTGTGAAACTATAATAATTATCTACATTTATAAATGTAATACATTTACAAGTGTGAGGAATTTAACAAAAAAGTACACACTTTTTAAAAATGTGTAAATTTATGCGTGGTTAATTAGCAAATTTGTTGTAGTGATAGCAGTTGACTTGCAAAAGTCAAACGCAGTGACCAAATCATATATAAGTGACTGCAGAAATATCTAAATTCCAAAACTTTTCGTGATCCCTAACAACATCAGTAACGGAAGTGATATGTACACAACCATTTTTTACACATACACAACCAATTATGCTTTACACACTACAACAAATTTGCTAATTAATCACGCATAAATTTACACACTTTTAAAAAGTGTGTACTTTTTTGTTAAATTCCTCACACTTGTAAATGTGTGTAAATGTATTACATTTATAAGTATAGAATACCGTTATAGTTTTACACATAAAAGTGTGGGGAAAAAAGTTTATACTAATTTGTGTGTATAATAATAAATATAATCATACTTAAGAGTGTTAAGTTAATTTTGTCGCACTAGATTTGTTCACGCTCCCCCTTGTGTGAAGAAATGAGGTGTAACAAATTTTACTCACATTTTTAAATGTGATTAAATTTGTGTTTGTACACACTAATAAGTGTGAACAAACTTTTCCTACAATTTTAAGTGTGAAATTTGAATAACATTCAACATTTATAAATGTAACAAACTTATACATATTTATAAGTGTGAGGAATTTGACAAAAAGCTCACACTTTCTTACAAGTGTGTAGAAATATACGTGAACAATTGATAAATTTGTTGTAGTGACAGTCTTGTACTTCACAACACTGTAAAGCATGTTTGATTGTGTATATGTAAAAAATGGTTGTGTATATATCATCACCCAATCAATCACCCAATCAGTAACCATGAGTTGATTATCCTCATCTTTTTTTCCTCCTCAAAATCATCTTTTCAAGTGCACTTTTCCTAGGTTCCAGAGCACCAATTGCTTCAATGAAGAATATCGCCTGTATGCGAGTACAAACATTATTGGAGTATTCCTTATATCGTATTGACAACTACAACATTAATAGTCTATGAACCATATATATATATATATATATATATATATATATATATATATATATATATATATATATATATATATATATATATATATATATATATGGGCAGGATCAATGGGGAAGTAACCGTTCGGGAGGAAGCGGAGGGAAGCAAAAAAAAAAAAATTCGTTTTTTTGGAATTTTTTTTTCCGGCACCAAGGTCACACGAAAATATGAACATTTAGAAGAGACACTTCGTGATGAATGTTATTATTTAGGCGGGAAAACGATCGACAAAAATAAAATTCAAGATAATATTGTTCGTGAAGAATATGAACGTTTTTTTTCTTCATGTTTTGTGAAGTAAAATTTAGCCCGATTTAGAGTTTAGGGTTTAGGGTTTGGTGTTTTGGGTTTATTCCCTAAACCCAAAACACCAAACCCTAAACCCTAAACCCTAAACCCTAAACCCTAAACTCTAAACCGTTCGTGTTAAAAACTCAATCTAAATCCTAAATCTAAACCCTAAATCTAAACCCTAAACCCTAAATTTCTAAACCATAATATCTAAACCCTATAAACCCTAATATCTAAACCCTAATATCTAAACCCCAATAGCTAAAACCTCAATATACGCTCGAAAAATACGATAATTGTTATATATTACTTCTTCGAGCGTTTTTCCGCCAAAATAAAAATATTTATCACAAAGTGTCTCTACTAAATGTTCATATTTTCATCTCATCTATAATGTTCGTGAACAAAGTTTTTCCAAAAAACGAAAGAAAACAAAAAGTTTTTGCTTCCCCCTAATTGGTTACTTCCCTCTTGATCTTACCACTATATATATATATATGTATATATATATATATAAATATATATATATATATATATATATATATATTAAAACTAAATTATATATATATATATATGGGCATGATCAATGAGGAAGTAACCAATCGGGGGGAAGAAAAAAATTTTATTTTTTTTAGAATTTTTTTTTCCGGCATCAGGATCACACGAAAATATGAACATTTAGAAGAGACACTTTGTGATGAATGTTATTATTTAGGCGGGAAAATGATCGACAAAAATAACATTCAAGAAAATATTATTCGTGAAGAATATGAACGTTTTTTTTCTTCATGTTTTGTGAAGTAAAATTTAGCCCGATTTAGAGTTTAGGGTTTAGGGTTTAGGGTTTAGGGTTTAGGGTTTGGTGTTTTGGGTTTATTCCATAAACCCAAAACACCAAACCCTAAACCCTAAACCCTAAACTCTAAACCGTTCGTGTTAAAAACTCAATCTAAATCCTAAATCTAAACCCTAAATCTAAACCCTAAACCCTAAATTTCTAAACCCTAATATCTAAACCCTATAAACCCTAATATCTAAACCCTAATAGTTAAAACCTCAACATACGCTCGAAAAACACGATAATTGTTATATATTACTTCTTCGAGCGTTTTCCCGCCAAAATAAAAACATTTATCACAAAGTGTCTCTACTAAATGTTCATATTTTCATCTCATCTATAATGTTCGTGAACAAAGTTTTTTCAAAAAACGAAAAGAAAAAAAAGTTTTTACTTCCCCCCGCTTCCCCCCGATTGGTTACTTCCCTCTTAATCCTACCCATATATATATATATATATATATATATATATATATATATATATATATATATATATATATATATATATATATATATATATATATATATATATATATATATATATATATATATATATATATATATATCAAACGATCCCTAACAAGGCGCTAAGGGATAATTACAAGGGCATAGAAAGCCATAAGTTCCAATTGGAAACTAAATGACCTCTATTTTTAATCCAACGAAAAGAAAAAAAGTCTAATTACATCGAATAAACTACTTTTAGAACAAAATGAATCATGAAAAACAATGCCGTTTCTGAATCGCCATAGAGCCCATAAAGTAGTAATCGTAACAGCAACAATCCGATTCTTTAAGGTGACCGGTAAATTAACGCCTTCTAACCAAACCACGAACGACTCCCACGAAGATAAATGAGGCAAACCGTAACCGAGAAAAATCGAAATTTTATGCCAAAGATCACGCACTACATTGCAACCGAAAAAAAGATGATCCCTCGTCTCTATATCATCGTTACAAACCGGACAAACAATGGAATCAACATCTATTCCTTTTGCGGAAAGGTTCCTACGAACGAGAATACGATCTAAACGGAAACGCCACAAAGAAAATATTCACTTTACGAGGGATAAAACTGAACCACAAAGTACCAACCTGAGCAGAAGGGAGACGCCTTCGGTCGATAAGTAACCGAGAATGTTTAACAAAGAACATCCCGTCTTTACTCGAGCTACATGTCCATTCGTCATGTTTGTCAGCAAGCGTAGGGGAGCCCAACGATTCAATGAGTGCACTAAGAGATTGTTCATTTCTACCACCGACAAAATCTCTATTCCAATTAAACACCCACGAACCATTAACAACTTTAGAGGCAATAGATCCGTTTGGGTCGGAATCTAAATGGAAGAGCCTGTTAAAACGTGAGGCTAACGGCTCATTGCCTATCCATAAATCGTGCCAAAAACGGATGGACTCACCATTCCGGAGAGCCATTTTAAAAAAGTCATTCGGAAGAAGCCCATCTCTTAAACATGAAAGACAACAAGTGACGATATTGCTCTAAGTGCTACTACAAGTAGCCGAAGTTTTTTCAAACACGTAGCCATGAATCGATTTAATGATTTTAACCCATAAATCATTTGGTTTCAACGCTTAATACTAAACCATTTAGTGTTCAGCGCTTTTTTTTTTCTGGCCTCTTAATAACATATGGTGCTTTCAGAGCTACAATTCTCTCTTAACCATTAAACACCTAAACTTTATATAATTTTCTATTTGAATTATATCAAAATCATTTATTAAACAACTATATTGTAGTTTTTATTAATGTTAATAAGGTTATTTTACATCATTCATATTATTCGTTAAAAATTATTATCAAACAGGTTATTGTTATTAAGAAATAACATCATCATCATTCAGAACCTTTGAATTATTCAAATTATGAACCATTCAGCGCTTACTTGTTTAGTTTTGTCTAGTATGTTATATACTTATTAATACTCCACTTATCAAATATCAAAGACCCTGCAATTTTCAATCCATGGCCTTGGACACCTGCTAATTTTTCAATTATCTAGGCTTTACAATTTTAAAATTTTTAAATCTATATTCTACATGGCTGCATATCAAACAGACTAGTTGGTTGAAGTGCAACGCGGTCACTAAGTAATGTTGTAAAAAATTATTTGGTATAACTTGTTCTGTATTATATTTCCAGTGGGGTCGTTTTATGTTTCTTGTAATGGGTCTTCTCATTGTGGTATTTTATTTTTTTTTTATTTTTTTATTTTTTATTTTTTTGGCTAAAATAACGATAACATTAAAAAAATCTTTTACATCAATAGATGAAAAAGACTAACAAAAGATACAACGAGACAAAAGCGCTATAAGGCTCGGAGGCAGTGAACAACCCTAACACTCAACAAAGAGCAAAAGCTAACTAAACCCGAGCTTTAAGCAAACTGTATCGCAACCGACCCCGGGGTCTTCTCATTGTGGTATATGTATAGCTTATAATGAGTCAAATTAAGTATCGGATGAGGTTATTGTTATTTGGCGGGAGATGATAATTTCACACTCCATTTTACTTGTGCCATCATCAAATCATGGTTTTTTTCTCAAAATGTTCCTGAAAATTTTTAACAGTAATCTTTAAGAATTTTTTGTAAACTTATCATTAAGGGCTTTTTAGTAATTTTTTGTATGCTTTAATCTTTTTATTGGTAATGCATAACTAAGAAAATGCAAGTCATCGTTGATAGGAGCAGTTTAACAAGCTTTACCAGTCAAAGTCAACATAATATTATTGTGTTATCATCATTGATATGAGCACTTTGTCACCTCCAACAGTACTATCGATGTGAGATCCAACTATCGTGTAGCTTCAGTGAAGATAAAAAAAGTAATTCATTAAAATGGTATATGCATAAGGTATTTATAGAGACCCAACTATCGTGTAGCTTCGTTGCAGCTCAAAGAAAGTGGGAGCATCAAATACTTGCATTACTTCAGTTTTTTGTATTTTAGACAATGGTATTTAATCCTTAACATGGGTTAGTCTTGCTTGTGATATTTACAGTTCTCAATAAATAACTTATTCATTTTGTGCGTGTCGTAAAGTTTGTTTCTGAATTTGCTTAGTGACGGTCATTCTGTATGTTGTCTTCTCGATAGTATACACTTGAGGTGATGCCAACAACAACAGGAATAGACATGGTCGATCAGCTTCTCAAGCTCTACGGAGAAAATTACTCATCAAACATCATGAATTTAGATGTGTATACGAAAGGTATGTGCGTTTTAAGTTTTTTCGTCCTTTTTGAAATGATTTAGCTCCTCACCCCATTAACTTTTGCATTTGATATTAATAATATTTTGACGATTATGGTTTGAAACAGGTACTATCAATGTTTGGATTTCATGTTTTGAAATGATTTAGCTTCTCACCCCATTACTTGTTTTTGGCCACAGGTGGTTGTTTCGTTGATTTTATACTGCGGTTTGGAAGTCAAACACTTAATATCGCGGGTTTGGTATGGCAAGCAGGTAATATCCATTTTGTTTGTAATTCTATTCATCTAGATTATAATGTTGAATGTTGATTGAGATTCGATTTGGTTTTGCTACAAATATCCGATTTTGTTGAGTTGTTTTCGTCCTAAGGTCGTTATAGATGGCCATTAACTTTTTATGATACTTTTTTCAGGTTGTAGGTTTAGTGTTTGTGTTTGTAAAATCGGGTTGATTCATACTTCATCTCCATATATTTGTTTTTTCATGATACCAACAACTTTCGACAAAATGTGTAGCGAGATTATGTCTTTTAATTGCCACCCATATGATGCGCGCCAAATGTTTGATAAAATTGTAGTTGAAAAGTGTCTTACAACAAGAAGCAGTATTGTTTGATATTAGCTATTTAGTATGCTAATTAAGAATAGGCGACTATTGCACTACACATTGCTTGCACTAATTACCCGAATGGTTATCGTATAGTTGATGTAATTACAAAGGTATGATCAATTTTAGGTGTTAATAAAGTGGCATATACGTCTTCTTTTCTTTCATATAAAGATTATATCGTGTGCAAATGCAGCTAGATATGATGAATAAATGAACAATATATTCAGTATCTTCATTAGTTTGTTTATATATATATATATATATATATATATATATATATATATATATATATATATATATATATATATATATATATATTTATTTATTTATTTATTTTTATTTTTATTTTTATTTTTATTTTTATTTTTATTTTTTTGTGAAAGGCAAGGTTAGTTGTTAGTTGTTAGACTCGAACCTGGGTCACTCTCGAATCCATGAAACATGGATACCAATGAAGCAAGGCCTCATTGTCATATAAAGATATACTTCCTTATCAATGTTTTCTTAATCAATGTTTACCTGTTATTGCTGAGAACAATTATGAAAATGTATTATTAAGATGAGCTGACGTTTTCCTGTTAGTTTTATGTATCATAACCTTACATTGATATTATCATTCTTTGTTTAGGGTTTCAAATCGCATTAAAGGAAGGAATTTTGATTGGTTTTGTGTTCAGTTTAAATGTTTAATTTCATATTAAGAATTAAGATGTACATGTCTTTGATTTTAAACGACTGATTGCAAATTCTTACATTGTTTCATATCGCATTACTTAACAAGAACTTTGATTCTTCTCGATTACTTGCAGGTTTTGTTTTATGTTTCATTCGTATCCAGGATATGCCTTTGATTTTTTATTAGATGGTAATCGATTAAAGTATTAAGTATTGCACTTCAACTGTTTGTGCTTATGTCTATGATTTTATACATTTCGTGCCATTTAATTGTTGCATTTCATTCGCTACAGCTTCTATGTATTTAATACTCAGACAATGCGAAAGGTACACCAATAAAACTTAAGAAATATGTGTGGCTCAACAATAGCCTAGAATTACTGCAAAAGGTATGTAATTCTTACGAATATATGACGTCACTAATACTAACGGGTTGTTTCCAGCTGCTTGTAATGCGTTCCTCTTATTTCAGGTACTTATATTTGGCTCTTTAAAAACATTACAACTTCAGCCTTGATGATCTTGATGTCGTTGCAAATGGTTACCCGTGTTTTCAAAGTTACGTGAGGGACGTATGCGGTAAGGTCCCTTTACGGTAAGGTCCCTTTATGTAAGAGCGATACATTATGTTAAATGTGGCAATTTTTAACCCATGTACATATAAAAATATAAAATGCGCTAAATAGTTTATGCTGGTATCTCAAATGGGTCAATCTAATCGATCTAACTAGAAAGGAAACATTTAAAACAGTTTTGCAAGTCACCGAAAGTATATTCATATGTTTAAAACCCATTAGATTATTTTATCAAAGAAATTTATTTTTATTGTTAATTTTATGAATCAAATCTTCACCGCATATCTAACACATTAACTAATTATAAAACTAAACGGACAATGGAGAGAGAGAGAGAAAACAAAGAGAGGGAGAGAGAAAACGAAAAGGGGTGGGAAACTGTAACAAAGAAACGAAACAAATCTAGGGCAAATGGAGAGCATTCGGTTGCAGGCGAGCAAGGGGAGTACAACGGTAACGGGTTTCAGGGTCGGCTAGGTAGACCAAACAATCCAAGAGTGATGTCGTTCATGATTTTCAACTTCACGGAATCGTGGATTGTACCGGATTTCTGGAAGTTTTTCAAACCACAAGGGGGAATAAGAGATGTATTCATCCCTAAAAAACGTCTAAGAAACGGGCAAAGATTTGCATTCATACGTTTTGAAGGGGTACATGATGAGACATTTTTCCTACGAAGACTCAACAACTTGACAATCGATGAGTGGCATTTAAGAGCTTACAAGGCATTCGACAGAAACATTGATGGAAAAGAAAAGGTGAAGAGTAATTCAGCTCCGACAAGAAACAACAACCCAAAAACGCAGGCAAACTTCAACACTTTCACTGATAATAGAGGTTACAATGAAGTGGCAGGGATGAGATGTAGTGACCCGAACTTTTCCATGTTTATATATATTAATTGAGATTGATGTTTACATGATTAAATGTTTCCAACATGTTAAGCAATCAAACTTGTTAAGACTTGATTAATTGAAATAGGTTTCATATAGACAATTGACCACCCAAGTTGACCGGTGATTCACGAACGTTAAAACTTGTAAAAAAAAACTATATGATGACATATATATGGTTATATATATAGTTAACATGATATTATGATAAGTAAACATACCATTAATTATATTAACAATGAACTACATATGTAAAAACAAGACTACTAACTTAATGATTTTGAAACGAGACATATATGTAACGTTTATCGTTGTAACGACATTTAATGTATATATATCATATTAAGAGATATTCGTACATCATAATATCATGATAATATAATAATTTAAAATCTCTTTTGATATTATAAACATTGGGTTAACAACATTTAACAAGATCGTTAACCTAAAGGTTTCAAAACAACACTTACATGTAACGACTAACGATGACTTAACGACTCAGTTAAAATGTATATACATGTAGTGTTTTAATATGTATTTATACACTTTTGAAAGACTTCAATACACTTATCAAAATACTTCTACTTAACAAAAATGCTTACAATTACATTCTCGTTCAGTTTCATCAACAATTCTACTCGTATGCACCCGTATTCGTACTCGTACAATACACAGCTTTTAGATGTATGTACTATTGGTATATACACTCCAATGATCAGCTCTTAGCAGCCCATGTGAGTCACCTAACACATGTGGGAACCATCATTTGGCAACTAGCATGAAATATCTCATAAGATTACAAAAATATGAGTAATCATTCATGACTTATTTACATGAAAACAAAATTACATATCCTTTATATCTAATCCATACACCAACGACCAAAAACACCTACAAACACTTTCATTCTTCAATTTTCTTCATCTAATTGAACTCTCTCAAGTTCTATCTTCAAGTTCTAAGTGTTCTTCATAAATTCCAAAAGTTCTAGTTTCATAAAATCAAGAATACTTTCAAGTTTGCTAGCTCACTTCCAATCTTGTAAGGTGATCATCCAACCTCAAGAAATCTTTGTTTCTTACAGTAGGTTATCATTCTAATACAAGGTAATAATCATATTCAAACTTTGGTTCAATTTCTATAACTATAACAATCTTATTTCAAGTGATGATCTTACTTGAACTTGTTTTCGTGTCATGATTTTGCTTCAAGAACTTTGAGCCATCCAAGGATCCATTGAAGCTAGATCCATTTTTCTCTTTTCCAGTAGGTTCATCCAAGGAACTTAAGGTAGTAATGATGTTCATAACATCATTCGATTCATACATATAAAGCTATCTTATTCGAAGGTTTAAACTTGTAATCACTAGAACATAGTTTAGTTAATTCTAAACTTGTTCGCAAACAAAAGTTAATCCTTCTAACTTGACTTTTAAAATCAACTAAACACATGTTCTATATCTATATGATATGCTAACTTAATGATTTAAAACCTGGAAACACGAAAAACACCGTAAAACCGGATTTACGCCGTCGTAGTAACACCGCGGGCTGTTTTGGGTTAGTTAATTAAAAACTATGATAAACTTTGATTTAAAAGTTGTTATTCTGAGAAAATGATTTTTATTATGAACATGAAACTATATCCAAAAATTATGGTTAAACTCAAAGTGGAAGTATGTTTTCTAAAATGGTCATCTAGACGTCGTTCTTTCGACTGAAATGACTACCTTTACAAAAACGACTTGTAACTTATTTTTCCGACTAGAAACCTATATTTTTTTTGTTTAGATTCATAAAATAGAGTTCAATATGAAACCATAGCAATTTGATTCACTCAAAACGGATTTAAAATGAAGAAGTTATGGGTAAAACAAGATTGGATAATTTTTCTCATTTTAGCTACATGAAAATTGGTAACAAATCTATTCCAACCATAACTTAATCAACTTGTATTATATATTATGTAATCTTGAGATACCATGGACACGTATACAATGTTTCGACCTATCATGTCGACACATCTATATATATTTCGGAACAACCATAGACACTCTATATGTGAATGTTGGAGTTAGCTATACAGGGTTGAGGTTGATTCCAAAATATATATAGTTTGAGTTGTGATCAATACTGAGATACGTATACAATGGGTCATGGATTGATTCAAGATAATATTTATCGATTTATTTCTGTACATCTAACTGTGGACAACTAGTTGTAGGTTACTAACGAGGACAGCTGACTTAATAAACTTAAAACATCAAAATATATTAAAAGTGTTGTAAATATATTTTGAACATACTTTGATATATATGTATATATTGTTATAGGTTCGTGAATCTACCAGTGGCCAAGTCTTACTTCCCGACGAAGTAAAAATCTGTGAAAGTGAGTTATAGTCCCACTTTTAAAATCTAATATTTTTGGGATGAGAATACATGCAGGTTTTATAAATGATTTACAAAATAGACACAAGTACGTGAAACTACATTCTATGGTTGAATTATCGAAATCGAATATGCCCCTTTTTATTAAGTCTGGTAATCTAAGAATTAGGGAACAGACACCCTAATTGACGCGAATCCTAAAGATAGATCTATTGGGCCTAACAAACCCCATCCAAAGTACCGGATGCTTTAGTACTTCGAAATTTATATCATATCCGAAGGGTGTCCCGGAATGATGGGGATATTCTTATATATGCATCTTGTTATTGTCGGTTACCAGGTGTTCACCATATGAATGATTTTTATCTCTATGTATGGGATGTGTATTGAAATATGAAATCTTGTGGTCTATTGTTACGATTTGATATATATAGGTTAAACCTATAACTCACCAACATTTTTGTTGACGTTTTAAGCATGTTTATTCTCAGGTGATTATTAAGAGCTTCCGCTGTCGCATACTTAAATAAGGACAAGATTTGGAGTCCATGCTTGTATGATATTATGTAAAAACTGCATTCAAGAAACTTATTTTGTTGTAACATATTTGTATTGTAAACCATTATGTAATGGTCGTGTGTAAACAGGATATTTTAGATTATCATTATTTGATAATCTACATAAAGCTTTTTAAACCTTTATTGATGAAATAAAGGTTATGGTTTGTTTAAAAATGAATGCAGTCTTTGAAAAACGTCGCATATAGAGGTCAAAACCTCGCAACGAAATCAATTAATATGGAACGTTTTTAATCAATAAGAACGGGACATTTCAGTTGGTATCAGAGCGTTGGTCTTAGAGAACCAGAAAATTTGCATTAGTGTGTCTTATCGAGTTTGTTAGGATGCATTAGTGAGTCTGGACTTCGACCGTGTTTTCTTTAAAAATGATTGCTTAACATTTTTGTTGGAAACTATATATTTTTAACATATGAATATTATGTGATATATTAATCTCTTAACGTGTTTGATATTATGTGATAGATGTCTACCTCTAGAACAAGTCCCATTGACTCACCTAATAATAATGAAGAGTCAAATGTAAATTGGAATGATTTGTGGACTGATTCACAAGTTCCCGAAGAGGAACCGGAAGAAGAGTCGGAACCGGAAGAAGAATCGGAACCGGATGAAGAAATAGAACCGGTGGGGGAAATAATAAAACGGTTAAGTAAAAGAAAATCCTCAACCAACCGACCAAAGTTAATTATGGTCAATGGTGTTTCCGCCAAGGAAGCAAAATATTGGGAGGATTACCAATTCTCCGATGAATCGGATTCCGACGAGAATTCCGATGATGTTATAGAAATTACCCCAACTGAATTTAAAAAGGCAAAAGAAAATAATAAGGGAAAGGGCATAAAAATAGAGAAATCTAATTCCAACCCCGATGAACTTTATATGTATCGTCAACCCCCGAAGTCCTTAAGTTGTAACAATGACCCGGGAACCTCTAAACCACCAGGTTTTTCTAAACCAATGTGGACAACGACGGCTCGTATTAGGGGAACATCATATATCCCTAGAAACTTGGCAAAACGAACCAAAACCGAAGAAGAAGAAACGAGCGAGTCGGAATAAGATAGTTGTATTCGTGTGGTGTAATATATGGAATATAGTGTTCTTATGCTTTATGATATATGTAAAAATTGCTTGTATTAATAAGTATTTTTTTTATGAATCTAACTCTTGTCTATTTTACAGTTTAAAAACACACAATGGATAGACAACCCAATATTTTAAGAGACCTACCCGGAGACATGATTGATGAAATCTTGTCTAGAGTCGGCCAGAATTCTTCGGCACAACTATTTAAGGCGAGATCAGTTTGTAAGACATTCGAAGAACGTTCCAAGAATGTCTTGGTTTATAAGAGACTTTCGTTTGAAAGATGGGGGATATCACATTGGGAAACCCATAAGTTACGATGTGTTTACTTTGACGCATATATTGCGGGGAACCCAAATGCTATTTTACGCAACGGGTTAAGAAATAATTTTGACTCAATATATCCGAATATTGGACTTCGTGATTTAGAAAAAGCGGCTAACATGCAACATAAAGAAGCATGTTATGCTTACGGATTAGTAATGTTCGCTTCTCACCAAAGTGAGAACAAGAACATCGGGCTACAACTATTAAACAAAACGTTTCCACAAGTGACGGAGTCGGTAATTGGGGTAAGAAATGAGGTTTTTAGATTATTACGGGACTGTTGGACATTACGTAACCCTCGTCCCTTTGATGACGTTACAACACGCTGTCTTATCAACGGCCATAACGGTTATGTTGCACAAGACCAAGGATGGGAAGTAGTCCTAGTAAAACCAGAATGCATGACTTGTTTCTGGACGTATGAATTACGTGTCTTTATTGCCTTTGCTGAACGACTTGTGTACTAGCTAGAATTGTCTTCACAACTATCTTGTATCAAAGTTATTGTGTGCTATATTTCATGCTTTATGTAAAATAAGCGGTATTGTAAGTTTGTAAAATATTGTATAAAAGTTTGAACGCGAAATATTATTATAATCAGTTTTTCATATAGAATTGTAGTAGTTGAATTGTATATTAGCTACTAAGTATGAACTTAACGGGTAGGTACTACCCGAATTTAAACTTATAAAACGCTAATATGAAGAAAAAGCTTTTATAAATGAGTTCATATTATGCTACGAAATACTATTAACTACTCTTAATATTCTGTATGATTAACTTGTTCCATTTAACTATTTTGAAGGAAATGGCACCGACTACTCGACACACCGTGAATATGAATGAAGAGGAATTCCGTACTTTTCTAGCTTCAAACATAGCCGCAGTACAGGCTGCGCTACATACCAACAATAACCTTGGATCTAGCAGTACAGGAAATTGTGTAGGATGCACCTACAAAGAATTCACTGCCTGCAAACCTTTGGAATTTGATGGAACCGAAGGACCGATCGGATTGAAACGGTGGACCGAGAAGGTTGAATCGGTGTTTGCCATAAGTAAGTGTACTGAAGAGGACAAAGTGAAGTACGCTACGCATACCTTCACAGGTTCTGCGTTAACATGGTGGAATACCTATCTAGAGCAAGTGGGACAAGATGATGCGTACGCACTACCGTGGTCAGCATTCAAGCACTTGATGAACGAGAAGTACCGTCCCAGAACCGAGGTCAATAAGCTCAAGACAGAACTTAGAGGGTTACGAACCCAAGGATTTGACATTACCACGTACGAAAGACGATTCACAGAATTGTGCCTATTGTGTCCGGGAGCATTCGAAGATGATGAAGAGAAGATCGACGCGTTTGTGAAAGGATTACCGGAAAGAATCCAAGAAGATATAAGTTCACACGAGCCCGCCTCCATACAACAGGCATGTAGAATGGCTCACAAACTAGTGAACCAGATTGAAGAAAGAATTAAAGAACAGACTACTGAAGAGGCCAATGTGAAGCAAGTCAAAAGAAAGTGGGAGGAAAACGGTGATAAGAATCACCAATACAACAACAACAGCAATTACAACAATAATCGCAACAATTATCCCAACAATCGCAACATCAATCGCAACTACAACAAACGGCCCAACAACAACAACAACAACAACAGCAACTACAACAATCATCCCAACAACAATAATAACCGCAACAACAACAACAATTAGAAGCAACTATGCCAAAGGTGTGAAAAGAATCACTCGGGGTTCTGCACCAAATTTTGCAACAAGTGTAAAAGAAATGGTCATAGCGCGGCGAAGTGTGAGGTCTACGGACCAGGGGTTAATAGAACGAAAGGAACAAATGGTGTCGGAACGAGTAATGGCGGAGCAAGTAGTGTCGGAGCAAGTTATGCCAACGTAGTTTGTTATAAATGTGGAAAACCAGGCCACATTATTAGAAATTGCCCGAACCAGGAGAACACGAATGGACAAGGCCGTGGAAGAGTTTTCAATATTAATGCGGTAGAGGCACAGGAAGACCCGGAGCTTGTTACGGGTACGTTTCTTATTGACAATAAATCTGCTTACGTTTTATTTGATTCGGGTGCGGATAGAAGCTATATGAGTAGAGATTTTTGTGCTAAATTAAGTTGTCCATTGACGCCTTTGGATAGTAAATTTTTACTCGAATTAGCAAATGGTAAATTAATTTCAGCAGATAATATATGTCGGAATCGAGAAATTAAACTGGTTAGCGAAACATTTAAGATTGATTTGATACCAGTAGAGTTAGGGAGTTTTGATGTGATAATCGGTATGGACTGGTTGAAAGAAGTGAAAGCGGAGATTGTTTGTTACAAAAATGCAATTCGCATTATACGAGAAAAAGGAAAACCCTTAATGGTGTACGGAGAAAAGGGCAACACGAAGCTACATCTTATTAGTAATTTGAAGGCACAAAAACTAATAAGAAAAGGTTGCTATGCTGTTCTAGCACACGTCGAGAAAGTACAAACTGAAGAAAAGAGCATCAATGATGTTCCCATTGCAAAAGAATTTTCCGATGTATTTCCGAAAGAATTACCGGGATTACCCCCACATCGATCCGTTGAATTTCAAATAGATCTTGTACCAGGAGCTGCACCAATAGCTCGTGCTCCTTACAGACTCGCACCCAACGAGATGAAAGAACTGCAAAGCCAATTACAAGAACTTTTAGAGCGTGGTTTCATTCGACCAAGCACATCACCGTGGGGAGCTCCTGTTTTGTTTGTCAAGAAGAAAGATGGTACATTCAGGTTGTGTATCGACTACCGAGAGTTGAACAAACTTACCATCAAGAACCGCTACCCACTACCGAGAATCGACGACTTATTTGATCAACTACAAGGCTCGTCTATTTATTCAAAGATTGACTTACGTTCCGGGTATCATCAAATGCGGGTGAAAGAAGATGATATTCCAAAGACTGCTTTCAGAACACGTTACGGTCATTACGAGTTTATGGTCATGCCGTTTGGTTTAACTAATGCACCAGCTGTGTTCATGGACCTTATGAACCGAGTGTGTGGACCATACCTTGACAAGTTTGTCATTGTTTTCATTGATGACATACTTATTTACTCAAAGAATGACCAAGAACACGGTGAACATTTGAGAAAGGTGTTAGAAGTATTGAGGAAGGAAGAATTGTACGCTAAGTTTTCAAAGTGTGCATTTTGGTTGGAAGAAGTTCAATTCCTCGGTCACATAGTGAACAAAGAAGGTATTAAGGTGGATCCGGCAAAGATAGAAACTGTTGAAAAGTGGGAAACCCCGAAAACTCCGAAACACATACGCCAGTTTTTAGGACTAGCTGGTTACTACAGAAGGTTCATCCAAGACTTTTCCAGAATAGCAAAACCCTTGACTGCATTAACGCATAAAGGGAAGAAATTTGAATGGAATGATGAACAAGAGAAAGCGTTTCAGTTATTGAAGAAAAAGCTAACTACGGCACCTATATTGTCATTGCCTGAAGGGAATGATGATTTTGTGATTTATTGTGACGCATCAAAGCAAGGTCTCGGTTGTGTATTAATGCAACGAATGAAGGTGATTGCTTATGCGTCTAGACAATTGAAGATTCACGAACAAAATTATACGACGCATGATTTGGAATTAGGCGCGGTTGTTTTTGCATTAAAGACTTGGAGGCACTACTTATATGGGGTCAAAAGTATTATATATACCGACCACAAAAGTCTTCAACACATATTTAATCAGAAACAACTGAATATGAGGCAGCGTAGGTGGATTGAATTATTGAATGATTACGATTTTGAGATTCGTTACCACCCAGGGAAGGCAAATGTGGTAGCCGATGCCTTGAGCAGGAAGGATAGAGAACCCATTCGAGTAAAATCTATGAATATAATGATTCATAATAACATTACTACTCAAATAAAGGAGGCGCAACAAGGAGTTTTAAAAGAGGGAAATTTAAAGGATGAAATACCCAAAGGATCGGAGAAGCATCTTAATATTCGGGAAGACGGAACCCGGTATAGGGCTGAAAGGATTTGGGTACCAAAATTTGGAGATATGAGAGAAATGGTACTTAGAGAAGCTCATAAAACCAGATACTCAATACATCCTGGAACGGGGAAGATGTACAAGGATCTCAAGAAACATTTTTGGTGGCCGGGTATGAAAGCCGATGTTGCTAAATACGTAGGAGAATGTTTGACGTGTTTTAAGGTCAAAGCTGAGCATCAGAAACCATCAGGTCTACTTCAACAACCCGAAATTCCGGAATGGAAATGGGAAAACATTACCATGGATTTCATCACTAAATTGCCAAGGACTGCAAGTGGTTTTGATACTATTTGGGTAATAGTTGATCGTCTCACCAAATCAGCACACTTCCTACCAATAAGAGAAGATGACAAGATGGAGAAGTTAGCACGACTGTATTTGAAGGAAGTCGTCTCCAGACATGGAATACCAATCTCTATTATCTCTGATAGGGATGGCAGATTTATTTCAAGATTCTGGCAGACATTACAGCAAGCATTAGGAACTCGTCTAGACATGAGTACTGCCTATCATCCACAAACTGATGGGCAGAGCGAAAGGACGATACAAACGCTTGAAGACATGCTACGAGCATGTGTTATTGATTTCGGAAACAGTTGGGATCGACATCTACCGTTAGCAGAATTTTCCTACAACAACAGCTACCATTCAAGCATTGAGATGGCGCCGTTTGAAGCACTTTATGGTAGAAAGTGCAGGTCTCCGATTTGTTGGAGTGAGGTGGGGGATAGACAGATTACGGGTCCGGAGATTATACAAGAAACTACCGAGAAGATCATCCAAATTCAACAACGGTTGAAAACCGCCCAAAGTCGACAAAAGAGCTACGCTGACATTAAAAGAAAAGATATAGAATTTGAAATTGGAGAGATGGTCATGCTTAAAGTTTCACCTTGGAAAGGCGTTGTTCGATTTGGTAAACGAGGGAAATTAAATCCAAGGTATATTGGACCATTCAAGATTATTGATCGTGTCGGACCAGTAGCTTACCGACTTGAGTTACCTCAACAACTCGCGGCTGTACATAACACTTTCCACGTCTCGAATTTGAAGAAATGTTTTGCTAAAGAAGATCTCACTATTCCGTTAGATGAAATCCAAATCAACGAAAAACTCCAATTCATCGAAGAACCCGTCGAAATAATGGATCGTGAGGTTAAAAGACTTAAGCAAAACAAGATACCAATTGTTAAGGTTCGATGGAATGCTCGTAGAGGACCCGAGTTCACCTGGGAGCGTGAAGATCAGATGAAGAAGAAATACCCGCATCTATTTCCAGAAGATTCGTCAACACCTTCAACAGCTTAAAATTTCGGGACGAAATTTATTTAACGGGTAGGTACTGTAGTGACCCGAACTTTTCCATGTTTATATATATTAATTGAGATTGATGTTTACATGATTAAATGTTTCCAACATGTTAAGCAATCAAACTTGTTAAGACTTGATTAATTGAAATAGGTTTCATATAGACAATTGACCACCCAAGTTGACCGGTGATTCACGAACGTTAAAACTTGTAAAAAAAAACTATATGATGACATATATATGGTTATATATATAGTTAACATGATATTATGATAAGTAAACATACCATTAATTATATTAACAATGAACTACATATGTAAAAACAAGACTACTAACTTAATGATTTTGAAACGAGACATATATGTAACGTTTATCGTTGTAACGACATTTAATGTATATATATCATATTAAGAGATATTCGTACATCATAATATCATGATAATATAATAATTTAAAATCTCTTTTGATATTATAAACATTGGGTTAACAACATTTAACAAGATCGTTAACCTAAAGGTTTCAAAACAACACTTACATGTAACGACTAACGATGACTTAACGACTCAGTTAAAATGTATATACATGTAGTGTTTTAATATGTATTTATACACTTTTGAAAGACTTCAATACACTTATCAAAATACTTCTACTTAACAAAAATGCTTACAATTACATTCTCGTTCAGTTTCATCAACAATTCTACTCGTATGCACCCGTATTCGTACTCGTACAATACACAGCTTTTAGATGTATGTACTATTGGTATATACACTCCAATGATCAGCTCTTAGCAGCCCATGTGAGTCACCTAACACATGTGGGAACCATCATTTGGCAACTAGCATGAAATATCTCATAAGATTACAAAAATATGAGTAATCATTCATGACTTATTTACATGAAAACAAAATTACATATCCTTTATATCTAATCCATACACCAACGACCAAAAACACCTACAAACACTTTCATTCTTCAATTTTCTTCATCTAATTGAACTCTCTCAAGTTCTATCTTCAAGTTCTAAGTGTTCTTCATAAATTCCAAAAGTTCTAGTTTCATAAAATCAAGAATACTTTCAAGTTTGCTAGCTCACTTCCAATCTTGTAAGGTGATCATCCAACCTCAAGAAATCTTTGTTTCTTACAGTAGGTTATCATTCTAATACAAGGTAATAATCATATTCAAACTTTGGTTCAATTTCTATAACTATAACAATCTTATTTCAAGTGATGATCTTACTTGAACTTGTTTTCGTGTCATGATTTTGCTTCAAGAACTTTGAGCCATCCAAGGATCCATTGAAGCTAGATCCATTTTTCTCTTTTCCAGTAGGTTCATCCAAGTAACTTAAGGTAGTAATGATGTTCATAACATCATTCGATTCATACATATAAAGCTATCTTATTCGAAGGTTTAAACTTGTAATCACTAGAACATAGTTTAGTTAATTCTAAACTTGTTCGCAAACAAAAGTTAATCCTTCTAACTTGACTTTTAAAATCAACTAAACACATGTTCTATATCTATATGATATGCTAACTTAATGATTTAAAACCTGGAAACACGAAAAACACCGTAAAACCGGATTTACGCCGTCGTAGTAACACCGCGGGCTGTTTTGGGTTAGTTAATTAAAAACTATGATAAACTTTGATTTAAAAGTTGTTATTCTGAGAAAATGATTTTTATTATGAACATGAAACTATATCCAAAAATTATGGTTAAACTCAAAGTGGAAGTATGTTTTCTAAAATGGTCATCTAGACGTCGTTCTTTCGACTGAAATGACTACCTTTACAAAAACGACTTGTAACTTATTTTTCCGACTAGAAACCTATATTTTTTTGGTTTAGATTCATAAAATATAGTTCAATATGAAACCATAGCAATTTGATTCACTCAAAACGGATTTAAAATGAAGAAGTTATGGGTAAAACAAGATTGGATAATTTTTCTCATTTTAGCTACATGAAAATTGGTAACAAATCTATTCCAACCATAACTTAATCAACTTGTATTATATATTATGTAATCTTGAGATACCATGGACACGTATACAATGTTTCGACCTATCATGTCGACACATCTATATATATTTCGGAACAACCATAGACACTCTATATGTGAATGTTGGAGTTAGCTATACAGGGTTGAGGTTGATTCCAAAATATATATAGTTTGAGTTGTGATCAATACTGAGATACGTATACAATGGGTCGTGGATTGATTCAAGATAATATTTATCGATTTATTTCTGTACATCTAACTGTGGACAACTAGTTGTAGGTTACTAACGAGGACAGCTGACTTAATAAACTTAAAACATCAAAATATATTAAAAGTGTTGTAAATATATTTTGAACATACTTTGATATATATGTATATATTGTTATAGGTTCGTGAATCTACCAGTGGCCAAGTCTTACTTCCCGACGAAGTAAAAATCTGTGAAAGTGAGTTATAGTCCCACTTTTAAAATCTAATATTTTTGGGATGAGAATACATGCAGGTTTTATAAATGATTTACAAAATAGACACAAGTACGTGAAACTACATTCTATGGTTGAATTATCGAAATCGAATATGCCCCTTTTTATTAAGTCTGGTAATCTAAGAATTAGGGAACAGACACCCTAATTGACGCGAATCCTAAAGATAGATCTATTGGGCCTAACAAACCCCATCCAAAGTACCGGATGCTTTAGTACTTCGAAATTTATATCATATCCGAAGGGTGTCCCGGAATGATGGGGATATTCTTATATATGCATCTTGTTATTGTCGGTTACCAGGTGTTCACCATATGAATGATTTTTATCTCTATGTATGGGATGTGTATTGAAATATGAAATCTTGTGGTCTATTGTTACGATTTGATATATATAGGTTAAACCTATAACTCACCAACATTTTTGTTGACGTTTTAAGCATGTTTATTCTCAGGTGATTATTAAGAGCTTCCGCTGTCGCATACTTAAATAAGGACAAGATTTGGAGTCCATGCTTGTATGATATTATGTAAAAACTGCATTCAAGAAACTTATTTTGTTGTAACATATTTGTATTGTAAACCATTATGTAATGGTCGTGTGTAAACAGGATATTTTAGATTATCATTATTTGATAATCTACATAAAGCTTTTTAAACCTTTATTGATGAAATAAAGGTTATGGTTTGTTTAAAAATGAATGCAGTCTTTGAAAAACGTCGCATATAGAGGTCAAAACCTCGCAACGAAATCAATTAATATGGAACGTTTTTAATCAATAAGAACGGGACATTTCATGAGATGGGTTAGGAAAGATAACCAAAATGAAGAATTCCCTCCATTACCAAAACACAAACCTGAAATAAGGGGAGAAACTGAACGTGTGGTCATCATAGAAGATGATGAAGACAACACAGTGTGCCTTAAAAACGCGATAATACGAGAGGCAAAGAATCTAGAGGTACTATCTCAACTCAGGTCAATATGTGACATCGAAGGACTACGTAACATCGACATTAAATTCATCGGGGGTTTGGAGGTTATGTTGATGTGTGGATCCGAAGAGCTAGCAAAGAAACTACTTTAAGATGAAGAGCATGGGATTAGAAAATGGATCTTGGATTTAAAAAGATGGAGGGCGACAACCAAGAATCCAGGGAGATTGACCTGGCTATCAATCTTCGGTGTTCCGGTACCCATATGGAAAGAAAAAACTTTTCATAAGATTGCATCCTGGTGGGGAAAAGTCTATGAACTTCAAAATTGTGTCCTTCAGGGAGATCAAAATCTTTCCAGTGGTAAAGTCTTGGTTAAAATCATGTCCCCAAAAATCGTCAAGGAAGAGGTAAGCCTCAAATATAAGGGTAACATTTTCTATGTCAATGTATACGAGGTTCCACGTGATATTTTCCAGATACAAAAAGATGAAGATGATGTAAGTGAATGGGAAACAGAAAATTGTTCCATAAACAATGAGGCCATGCCGATTAATGATAAACCACCGGAATCCGTATAGCAACCGGTGGCCGAGCTAAATCCGATGATAAACCCTAACACAAGGGTGGAAGATCAAAGGTCCAAATGCTTTAAAACCAGTGAGGCTTTCTCTAGGGTTGAGGATACATTTAATGATGATAATCTTAAAAGGAGTAAAGATGCGGATGATGGGTTGAACGAAGTGTCAGACATTAATGATGAGAATGTGGTGTGGAAGGTCCGGAAGGATATCGAGGAGACAAACAGTTCAAACAACAACGGTATTAGAAGTGGGCCAGGGATACAAGTTGACGTTGGGCCCAACATATGCCCAGGACCAAGTGGGCCGAGAACCCAAAACGGTGGGTTAGCAACTAATATTGGGGACACTGTCAAGAAGCCTGATGGGCCTATTGGGCTTAACAAAACAGACAAGGTGGATCACGAACCTAAAGAGTGCAATAAAGGATTAGAGCCCACTGATATTAATTTGGCAGAATTGGGGATCCCTGTTGAATTTCGCAGTGATAACTCAACCAAAATCACGGGTCACAAGTTTAGAACCAAATTATCAAAGAGGAATGTTAAATCCCAAATTAATCTACCTAATTTACTTTCTACAGGTGATGTGAGCTCGAAGACAAGATACAGTAGTCGATCACTTAATTCAATTTGGAAGAAAGCAGCAAGATGGCATGTATCTTCTAGGTTTTTACATCTGAAGAATTTTGCAAGGAAAATCCACCTGCTGAAGAGAAAAAAGAGAAAGTTCCCATCTTCAATTTCAACTTCTAAATCAGTCTCTAAGTCTAAAAATAGCAAGTACGGATCAAAGAGTGGAGGTGGAAGCTTGGTGAACAAGGGCAAACAGAAAGTACCCATCAATTGCATCAATTCTCATTCTCAAGGAAGCGAAGATACGGTGAATCACCAGGGATTTGGTGAATTGTTGGGGCTTCATTGGGGAGGTCAGAAACATTGAATCTTCCTTCTCGTTCGATAGTCTGTGTTATTATGATACTTCTTTCAGTCAATATTCGAGGTTTTAAAAAGAAAGGGATGTTAGGTTGGCTTCGCAACCTCTGTGATAGTTCAAAACCTTATATTATGGTAGTACAAGAAACAATGTGCGAGTCTATTGATGAAAAATTCATTGAGTTCTTTTGGGGTTCCCCGAATTATAATTTTACTCAGAAGGCGGCTAATGGCAGGTCGGGGGGGGGGGGGGGGGGGGTCGTTACTGATATGGGATCCTAGTATGTTTAATGTTGATCAAACTGTGGAGGGTGAATATTACCTAGCGGCTAAAGGAAAATTCAAAGGACACGATCGAGATACAATTGTAGTGAACGTATATGGTCCTCACGATGATAATAAAAAGCGAGTGTTTTTCGACAGTTTGGAGAACCTTATGAAATTCGACAATGAAAACATGATATTGTGTGGAGATTTTAACGAGGTTCGGAGGATGGAAGAACGAAGGAATTGTGAATTCAATCAACGAAGAGCTACTCGTTTTAACAAATTTATTGATAAAGCAGGGTTAGTTGATGTTCCTTTAGTTGGCAAAAAGTACACCAGAATCTGTGATAATGGGAAGAAATTCAGCAAGTTGGATAGGGTTTTAGTCTCTGGTTCGGTCCTAAATATATGGAGTGAACTATCAGTTTTGGTTCTCGATATGCTAAGATCCAAAGTCATAGATTACGGGCCCAAGCCCGTAAAGGTTTTTGACTCGTGGCTCAAACATCCTGATGCAGGTAACGTTATTTCAGAAGCATGGGATACTCAGGTGAAGGCAACACGTCCGGATATCATCTTTCGTTTGAAACTCAAAAACTTAAAGACGGCTCTCAAGAACTGAAGTAAAATTGTTTATGGTAATTTGGATTCTGAGATCGAATCGGCGAAAAAGGAGGCAAGTAATTGGGAACAAATTGCAAACGACATGGATATCGACGACAATGAAAGATCTAAGTGGCTGGAAGCTAGGAGAATATGGCTTGAAAAGGATAAAATAAAAACAAATATGATGAAGCAAAAGTCGAGATGCAAGTGGATCACCGAGGGGGAGGAAAACACCAAATATTTTCACTCCTTGTGCAAAAGAAGAAATAGCAAAAACGCAATCAGAGGCCTGCATATCCATGGCAAGTGGGAGGACGATCCGAAACTGGTCAAAAAAGAGGTACATAATTATTTTCAAAATCTATTTCATGAAACCAATGGGGACAGACCTGTCATTCCAAACGGACCCAGAATCGAATTAACAGTTGAAGAGGCAAACCTTTTAGAGGTCAGTTTTGATGAACAGGAGATTTGGGAGGCGGTGAAAGGGTGTGATGGGTCGAAGGCTCCGGGACCCGACGACTTTAATTTTAAATTTTTAAAAAAATATTGGAATCTAATCAAGCGTGACCTTCTTGTGGCGATTGAGTGGTTTTGGGAAAAAGGTGAGATTTCGAATGGTTGCAACGCTTCTTTTATGACACTAATCCCGAAGTGCATTGACCTAACAGAACTTGGTGACTATCGGTCAATAAGTTTGATAAATAGCTACTATAAGGTAATCGCCAAGTTACTTGCTAATAGAATCCGAAGGGTCTTACCTCGTCTTATTGGAATTGAACAAAGTGCTTTTCTTTCGGAGCGTTCCATTTTAGACGGGATATTGGTTCTAAATGAAAGTGTTTGTGATTTAAAAAGGAGTAGGGCTAGAAGTTTCATCTTCAAAGCGGATTTCGCTAAGGCATTTGATAGCGTGAATTGGAATTTCTTACTATCAATGTTGAGTCGAATGGGATTCGGGGCTAAATGGGTTAAATGGATTGAATCGTGCCTTAAATCCGCATCTATATCCATCCTTGTCAATGGATCTCCAACTGAAGAATTCAAACTTCAACGTGGTATTAGACAAGGTGACCCTCTTTCACCTTTTCTTTTCATTATAGCTAGTAAACGTCTAAATGTTCTTGCTCAAGAAGCTAGGGTAAAGGGTCTCATGTCGGGGGTGAAAGTAGGTAAAGATAAGATTCCGTTAACCCACTTCCAATACGCGGATGACACCATATTTATTGGAGAATGGTCTAAACGGAACATTTTTAATTGTATAAAACTATTACTTTGCTTTGAAGACGTTTCGGGCTTTAAAATTAACTTTGAGAAAAGTTGTCTTTACGGGATTAATGTGGTGACGGATGAAATAGAGTTAATGGCTAAGCAACTCAAGTGTAGCTCCGGCAAACTTCCCTTCACTTATCTCGGGGTACCGGTAGGGGCAAAAATGAATAAAAGTAAAGATTGGGATCCGGTGATTAAAAAATTTCATAAACGATTCTTGGATTGGAAATCTAGAACGGTATCATTCGGGGGGCGTTTGACGCTTATCAAGTCGGTTCTAAACAGTTTACCGGCTAGCATCTTACATTTGCTTGAAGGTTTGCGTCATATCTTTTTTTGGGACGGGTCGGGTGAGGGAAATAAAATGTCTTGGGTTAAGTGGAATGATATTTTACTTCCATATGGGGAGGGAGGGTTAAACATAGGGTCGCTAAAAGCAAAAAATTGGGCACTCTTGGGAAAATGGTGGTGGAGGTTTCGTACCGAAACCAATGCTTTTTGGGTTAAAATAATTCAAAGTATCTACGGTCGGGAGGGCGGGTTGGGGTCATCTCCTAATGGTCGGGTTGGGGTTGGTTACTCACCATGGAAAGATGTCATTAAGATTGGCATGGAAATGACAAAACGTGGCTACAATTTTAACAATTCGTTTGTAAGAAATATTGATGAAGGTTCGGACGTGCTATTTTGGGAGGATCTTTGGGTCGGTGAACAACGTTTAAGAGATAAATATCCGCGACTATACCACTTGGAGGAAGTCAAAGATGCTAAAATAAATGACAGAGTGTTGTGTAACAACGGTACTCGAGTTTTCACTTGGCAATGGAGCAGGCCACCTCTCGGCAGAAATGGAGTTGAGGTCGAACAGCTGCAGCTTGAAGTCAGGAACCAGTTTCATAGGTTAGGGTCAAGAACTGGGTGGGAGTGGTCGTCTAGCGAAGATGGAAAATTTCACACCAAAACATTAACAAACATCTTGGACTTGCAACTTTGTGAGGCGTCTGGGGAGGCAAGAGAAACCGAAATCAACAGATTGCTTCCACAATCAATCGGAATTTTCATTTGGAGGACCAAAAGAAGACGGTTACCGGTAAGAGTAGAACTTGATAGGTGAGGGATTGACTTACATACGGTTAGATGTCCCGTATGCGACAAGGATTTGGAATCAATTGACCACGCCATTGTTCTTTGCAAATATGCGACTGAGATTTGGGATCGGGTTTTTCATTGGTGGGGTCTTGGAGACTTCACACTTACTAGTGTCAATGATGTTTTCAATGATCACGAGGGCACTATAGCCGGGGTAAAATCAACGTTTCTATGGCAAGCGGTTAAATGGGTTTGTGGGTATCTAATATGGAAGAATAGGAACCTAAAGGTTTTTCGCAATGAGACACGTTCAAGGGATACACTTGTTAACGACATCCAAATTAAGAGCTTCGAATGGATATCCAAGAGAGGTAAAAAGCTTAATATCGAGTGGCATCAATGGTTGATAAATCCAGGTTCATATGGGAACTTTCGATCGGGCATAGGTTAAAACTCTATCGATTTAGTAACTGTACTTAGTTAAGCCATACATAGTGTGTTTTTAGCTGTAAAGTTTCGGGCTTTCTGTGTGTAACGGAGGCATCCGCAAATGCAATGTGCATGTCTCTGTTAAGTTTATAAATATATATATTTCTTGGCTTTGCAAAAAAAAAAAAAAAAAAAAAAAAAAAAATTATAAAACTAAACAATGGTCAAAAAGGTTGTGGGTCAATCTGTACAAAATGTTTTGACCCATTACATAAACATTTATTCAAAAAGATGGAGATAACATCTTTCAAATTTTCTTTTGCTATCTATTACTCTGTATATAATATCAATGTTTGATATAATAGCTTTAAATTTGAATGTAATTCTTTCGTTTTGATTGTGAAACGATTTTTTAATGCCTACAAGTGATCCGATATGGGTTGACATTTGAAGAATTTTATCTCATTAGGAAAAATGGACGAATTTGAGATGGACGACTGGACAATTTAATTTGAAAATTGCCATACTCTACCTCCTTTATGTGGTGTGGTTTGCTTTAAAATTTTATGAATGGTTCCATACTTGTGTTATAGGTTCTAAAATGAGATGTAGAAGCTGACTTGATAGTTCTCAACTTTGCTACTATTTATCATCAAGAGTTGACTGGGTGATAGAATGTGAGCAACAATTGGAGGAGCTACAAAATTCTAATTATGATCGATATAGCATTGGTGCCATAAATACAAGGTGAGGAGGTCACTAATGTGACATAAGTATATAACTGGTGAGATCCATGAATTGTGAAGTGATCTTAAATTATAAGAAAAATCATTAAGTAGTGCTCTGTGTGCCAAAGACTATGCGGCTGCCAACTTAGGTCGAGATAATCCTTCTCACATCGCTAAAATGGTCACCTCACAAATTAATTCCTTCCATATGTTATTTGAGTGACTATCTTCTTTTGAGATATAAAGTTATGTTATTTCAGTGACAATATATATTTTATGTTATTTCAATGACAATCTTCTTTTAGACGGGATGGAGGATATTGTTGGTCAAGGTGAGCAACTTTTGTTTGATTTTTGAGGTTTGAGTTGTTTTGTAGATATTGGGCATCTCTCATTATCTATTCGGCTATTCCTCTTTTTAGATGTTATATTTCGAGGTTGATGTAACATAGAAACCAAATAAGCATTTGCCACATGTACCCTATTGGTATTGCTTCAAAATGTAACATTTTTTTAGTGTATAATAAATAGTACATATTCAATTTGGATACATATATGATATACCGAAGAATGTGATGGTGAACGACTGTTTACTTCTTTGTAGGAATTTCTTTTACATGAAATCAAGAATTTCTTTGTAGGAATTTCTTTTGCATAATCCCGCGAAGTCGCGGGTTATAACTTAGTAAAGTTTCATATTGTCTTAAAAAAAAAAAAAAAAAAAAACGGAAACTTCGAATGGAGTGTCTTCGTCAAACTCTTTTCTTTTTAATAATTACTCGTATATGTGTATTTACTTAAAAAAATTCCTTGACTGATTTTCGATGTATATTATGTCTAGGGAAGATGGTACATCGTATCCGATTAAATGTTATCGTAAATTTTGATTAAATTAAATTTTATCATATTTCCCATTAATTTTAAAGATTTTTTCAAAATTTAAACATAAGCATCAAGATCAAACAATAGGTTTGTTTAACCACGCAATTTAATTTTACAAAAAATAGAAAATTCCTTTTTTTTTTTTTTTTTCAAAAATACGGAGTATCATATAAACGGTAAATAAAACCTTGTATCTAAAGGTTTGGTAAATTGAAACTATAAAACGGAGACAATGGCCATTATCCGTATTTGTTAGTGCTATGAAGTTACTAAAATTGCAACAGTCGATATCATTATATTTGTTAAATGTTTTAATGTTATTTTTTTTTGAAAAGCAAACATGAATTATTATTATTATTAAAATAGGAAGATACAAGCTAAGTATGCCAAAAGCATACCAAGCATTACATGACATAACTGTACAACTCAAGAAAGAAAACATAGAGCAAAGAACAAACTGAAAAGCTGAGAAGAGACAAAGATCAACAAGAGTTCAGTAGGTCAACCATGGTCATCAAACGAAGACGGATTTAAAAGCCACTGATTCCAATCTAAGTTTGATTTTATTTGATCTTTTTGAAATACATTCGAACGATTTTAATTGAATCTCATTGAGCGCCATCGGACCATTCCCTTTTTTCTTTTGAAATATAGTAGCGTTTCTATTTTGCCAAATAGTATAACCCGAAATCCACTCAATAGCTTGCCATAATTTCGAGATCCCACCCAACAAAACGCTGCTTCTTTTCCCACTGACGATAGACCATATCTCATAAATCTTTTGCAAACGAACATTTAAGAAGGATATGATCAACGTTTTCAATGTTGCCATCACAAACAAGACATCCCAATGAATTAAGGTCAATTCCACGTTTATCTAGCTTTACTCGAACGACAATTCTTCATAAAAGCGCACGCCAAACAAAGATACCAATTTTTTGTGATACTAAGTTGTTGCACATGGTTTCCTTAGGGTAGGGTTTGAAGGCAATTATAGAATGTTGTCATCAATCCTCTCAGCAAGTATAGAAGTGGATAAAATCCCAGAAGGGTGTAAATTACATATCCAATAATCTTCATCCTTACACCCGAACCTGAATTCACCAAGAAGATGTTGGAGTTCATCAAATTTAGCCTGGGTTCTACGTTTCGGCATTCGAATTCAATCCCAGTCAGCAGTCCAAAGACTATCATTCTTCACTAGCCTATCCATGACCAAAACATTTTTAATTCCCGCAAGTCTGAAAAGCCTTTCGAATTTTTCACTAAGAATTAAATAGCCAAGCCATTTGTCCTTCCAAAAGAGAGTACAATCGCCTTTGCTTACAATTTTCACAAATGAGTTAGTAAACTCAAAACCAAGATTATTGATTTCCTAACCAATTAGGCGAATGTTGTTTCAAGTTGATTTTGTAAATAAGTTTTGGTTTTGATCCAAACAACCCAACCTGCCATCCCTCCCAAAGATACAACGAATTACCTTTGTCCAAAGTGCATTTTTTCAATTCTAAATCGCCACCACCATTTTTCTAGCAAAGCAAAATATTTTGCTTTAAGAGACCCGATGTTCAACCCCCCGCGCATAAGTTAAAAGAACATTTTCCCATTTAACCCATGAGATTTTTGAGATATCTCCCGGCCCGCCCCAAAAGAATTTACGTCTCAAACCTTCGAGTGTGTTAATGACATTCGTTGGAACACGGAATAAGGAGAAGACATATAAGAGAACACTAAGCACCGATTTGATTAGGGTAAGGCGTCCACCAAATGACATGGTTTTACAGTTCCAATCCGATAACCTCAAGTAAAATTTGTCAATTATTGCCTTCCAATCCCGACTATTATTCATCTTTTGACCGATTGGAAGACCAATATAAAAACTCTGCCACTCATTTTCTATCTCATCCCAACCTCCATTCATTCAGATGAAACCTACAACTTCTTTTCATCAATATAAGATTTCCTTTTCAATAAACTCACATAAAAATATATTTTTTAAATTTAAGTGGTGGGAGGCGGATGTCCAGCTCCTCTCCACAGGCAATGCTATAGCCCTACACATGGGGCAAAGATTCTTCTTTGACAACCATCGTTTAATGCAATCAACGTGATAACGATGCCCACACGGCAATCCACCAGTGTTCTCGTTTTATTCGTAATCATTCAAACAAATTGCACAAATACCTGCAACGTTTGTTATGCTCACTCGTAGATACTTAAGCATCTGCTTTTCGGATAAACCTAAACGATTATTGATCAAGAAACTTAATTGTATGGTATCTATTGTAACGAAAAATCAATATGCCGTCTATATACTCTACCAAGTTTGGTGGTGGATATAGAGCCAATTGACATATTACAAATTCTACCAAATTTGTTGGTAGATTTAGCATGTTGGGGTGAAAATTATATTTTCGATTCCATGTATATGAATCGGGATGAGGATTAATCGCCCATGTGAGATAGTGTGTATTATAATGTAGAATCACTACACCGTCTATATATTCAACCAAGTTTGCTGTTGGAGTACTAGCCAACATACCGTATACATATCCTATCAAGTCTGGTGGTATATGTCGCATGTTGGGGTGAAGCTCGTGATAATTCATTGTTTTCTAAATTTTAATAGTCAACCTAAATTCGACAAACTAATGAATTTTGAAAGAGTAAGGCTTCAGAACAAGAAGCAAAATTGGCTGATGTAGAATTCAAGAAGCAAAATCAATCAAATTAGCAAAAGTCATTACTAAAGCACAAGACAAGGCTCTAGATAAGCTTGAAGCTGCTGAAAAGGCACCTGAAGTGAGTCCACTGGAGACTGAACGATCAATGGAATTATCTGATAAGCATCTCAGGAGAAAATATGCTGATGTGATAACAAGGAGATCTAATCCTGGCAAGATCGTCAAATGTCATAGAGGGACAAAGAGAACCTTCAATATCAGCAGAGATAATCATGTTCATGAGAAGGTAGATTATAGAGATCTGAGGGTGTTTGGACTTAATGAATGGATGGAAATGCTGCAGTACTTCATTGGAAAATGAGACAGTAAAGAAGATACTGAGTCTTGAGTTACAAGATCTACTTAACAAGGCAACAAAGCATGGTAATGCACCAGTAATTAATGATTGTAGATGAAGTGCTATTTCAAAAGAAGAAGATGAAGAAATCTACTGGTGGCCCACGTAGAAGAGATCCAATCATCCTACCTCCTTAAATTCTTGTACTCAAGCCAGAAGACTTGCCTGCACTGTTTCCTGAAGTGCTATCTCAAAAGAAGAAGATGAAGAAATCTACTGGTGGCCCACGTAGAAGAGATCCAATCATCCTACCTCCTTAAATTCCTGTACGTTATATATATATATATATATATATATATATATATATATATATATATATATATATATATATATATATATATATATATATATATATATATATATATATATATATATATACTGCTTTGTTAAATAATAATTACTTGTACAGAAAGGTTTTAAATTAAATATTTCTATAAATCTATCCGATTAGATGAATATGCAAAAGATCCTCTCCGTGTTTTCTGGTTAGTTAATTATTTGAATTGATACGTGTTTTTTTCTATAATCTGTCATTTGACACATTTAAAAAGCGTGGTAAACTATTTTCATAAATAAATAAAATCTCTTTATATATTATATATATATGATAATAACAAAACCAATAATAGATCATCTAAAATTTAAAACACTAATCCTAGCCATCCATTATTATTAACATCTATAATCTACACCATTCAAATTTTCTAATCAACATTATGACCTCATAATCACCTTTAGTAGTTATTTAATGACTAAATTACCTTTCTAAAATTTTGGACGGAATAACACTAACAAATTAGGGGTCTGCCACCTATTTCCCAACCATTTGAAAACACACCCAAATTAAAACATGTTTTCTCCCATTTGAAAAAAAAAAGAAACACCCTCAAAATGTTAATTAGGGGTTTTGAAAATTGTTGTAATCATCAAGCCTACAATCATAGTATGTTCATTTAAATTAATTCATCTCATCATCAAACCTGCATCCGATCATGTTCGTTTAAATTTCAATTACATTATCAACTAATTTCAGAACCCTAATTTACCTCATCGACTCAATTGTATCATCTTCTCAACAATGATTAAATTTTAGCATACATATGGATTCCATTATCAGGTACTTTTATCTTCATCTATAAATTATCCTTATCTATAAATTGTGTAATTAATCATGCTTTTCATCACTACGAATTCAGTCATTTCAATTATGTATTTTTTGATTACATTGCTTATCATCAATAAACCCTATTAAAATCAATTTTCTGTTACGAATTTATTCAATTTAGTTTTGGGTTTTTGATTATTTGATTAAATTGTTTATTATGATTATTCTATTTTAGGATAATATATGGGATTTTAAAAATTATTAAAATTATATGCCGGTATTTAGGTACTATATTATTCAATTTCAAAGAATATTATACAGAGGAATATTCAAATGAAATCAACTTTTAAGTTGAGTTCCAAATGATCAATCAGAGTGTGACACGTGGCACGATAATCACATGTGATTGAAAAAAATTCAAAAAAAATTATTTTTTTTTTGAAATTTTTTTCAATCACATGTGATTTGATTTGACATGCAGTAATCACATGTGACTCTGCATGCCAATCACATGTGATTCTGCATGTCAAATTCAATCACATGTGATTGAATTTTTTTTTTAATAAAATGACGAATTTCAGTAAATTTGTGCTGAAATCTTTAAACACCAAGTTTTTGATCAAAACTTGATCAAATCACCGAATTAAAATCTGAAATTTTGAAGATATGATCATGAAACGCTAACAAACTTAATCATATCACCAAATTAAAGTCTGTTTCCGGTTGAATTTTTTTTTTTTTTGAAAAAGAAATTTTGAATTATTTTTTTCAATCACATATTATTGTATTTTACAATCACATGTGATTGAGTTTGAAATGCTAAATAAATAAAAAAAAAATTCAAGAAAAAAAATTAAAAAAAAAATTTTCAAACAAAAAAAATTAAAAGAAAAATTCATTTTTTGAATTTTTTTTTCCAATCACATGTGATTGTCGCGCTACATGTCGCGCTCTGATTGGTTCGTTGAATTTCAAGCAAATTATTGGATTTAAGGGATTACAACTCTAGACAAATAAATTGATAATGCAAAATAAAATGTATTAGTCCCTCCGCAACGGGCGAGTTTAATCAACTAGTTATTACTATTACTATTATTATTAATATAATAATTCTTATTATCATGACAAATGGTTCGAAAATGTAAAATAAGTTACTAAAATTATCTAAGAAGATAACATGATTTTTCCAAATGTCTAAAAAGGATAGTATTTTTTAATTTGAAACTCGAAAAGGATTGTGATTTCAAATTGTGCTACAAGTAAGCCCATCATGTAACCAGTATACGTCAACACTTAACAGACTTAGTTAACATAAGTTAGAAAATGTATCAACAATGAGCATTCTTAAAAGTACAGGGACTAGTGGTATAGGCGTATAGCTGTTAAAAGATAGGGACTGGCGATAAATATTTGGATAAACCACGTGAACTAACGGTATAAGTAACTCTATTATAGAATAATTATCTTATTGATCGAATTAGAGAATTATTTTTAGTTATTTATCTTTGTGACATGCACTTTCAATAATTTTATTTTGAAGTTAAAGAGCGCACTAAGACATTAGAATACGAGCAAAATATATATTTCGAGTAAAATTATCATATTGTACATGAGGATGAGCAAGTTGTTCAACCGCTTTTAAATTTGTTATCAATGATTTTAAACCGTCTAAATGTCGTTGAGCCGAGTTGTAATGATTTTTATTATCGTATTTATATGACTATGATGATGCTTATTTTTGTTGAGTACTAATCAAAAGATTTTAGTGTTCACCCTCCTAGTCATAAACTTCAAGTGTGACGCCCCGTACAAAATCAACGTGTACGGATAATCAACAACAGGATCTTTACACGGTTACAACACTATATGCTATTTTAAAATAAGCTTTGCATTCGTGAAAAGGTAACGTTTTTACCAACGTCGAATGTTTTACAAAAGATGACGTCTTTACCAACGTCAAATGTTTTACAAAAGATGACGTCTTTACCAACGTCAAATATCTTACAAGGATAACGCGCTTCTACGAATAGAAAGCATTAACATAAGTACGTGACACAAAGGTCATTACAAAACCATTGTTCAAATGAAACATAAGTTGTGAATGCAAAGTAAAAGTTTCACGATTGAGACATCTCTAAACAATGAAGCGGAAGTCTAACATAGCGAGTCTGTAACAGCAAGTCTATAGTGTGATAATCCGGAAAATTTCCGATTAAATTTAAACTAAACTTCGACTGTTTCCAACGATTCACGAATAACCAGTTATGAAAAGATATGTAAATATATATGTGAGTATATGTACATCATTTACAATCATTATTATTATCAGTATTATAATTATTATTATTAATAATTATCATTAATATAATTACTAATATATTATTAGTATTAATACTTACCATTGATATTAAAATAATGAAATATCATTATTATTATTATTATTAATATTATTATTAACAAAATTATTATTATTATCATTCATCATTTATTAATATGATTATGAATATTATATTATTATTAAGTATTATCATTTACAATCATTATTATTATAGATATTATTAATATTAATATCATAACTATCACTAGCAGTATTATTATTATTATTATTATTATTATTATTATAGTTATCATTATTTTAATTATTATTATTATTAGTATTATTATTAGAATTTTTCATTAACAAAAATTATTATCATTATTATTAATTATAATTATAATTATAATTAAAATTATCATTATTAATATGATTAATAATAATATTATTATCATTTTATTTTAGTATTATCATTATTAATATTATTATTATTAGGATTATTATTATTATTATTATTATTATTATTATTATTATTATTATTATTATTATTATTATTATTATTATTATTAATATAACTAATATTATTATTCTTATATATAATACAATAATACAGATATATAAATCAATTAAGGCATACAAATACCTAAATTTTTCTAGTTAATCACGATCTGTATATATTTTTTTTCCTTTTCCTGATCGTATCCATTGCCATCTGCTTTCCATTCTATTTTTTTATTATCTGCTTTTATTTTGTTTATATATTTCTGTTCTGGATCGTGACTATGAGTCAACCTTCACCATCTTTATCTAACAATTTAACCATTGAGAGTATATTAATCTCACCTAAACTCTATATAACTCCCTGATACAAATTTAATTCACAAACCAAAAAGAAAAACAGAAAATAAAGCTCGTATACCTCTGTTCTTCACTTTTTCAGCCAAATCGCGAATTCGAATTTAATTTAAAAATCTATAAATGCAAATGTGTTAGGAATTAATTACTTAAACTTTCTGCAAAGTCTCAAATTCCAATTCATTCTATCGAAGTCTAATTTTAGAGTCAAAGTTTCGAATTAAAAAGTTAACTGATTTGTTCTTCGTAAAATTCGAGTTCGTGGTGACGTTTTTAGTCAAATTGATGGTTTGAAATGTTCCAAGGAATGATTTGAAACATGATTCGTGATGAAATTTTTGTTTAAAACAATCCCAAAATCGAAATCATTTTTTTTTCTTTCTCTCCTTCGCGACAGCAGCAGCACTCTTATTTTTTTATATTTTTTTTTCTTTTCTGTGATTAAAAAACACCCACATCCTATTCGTGTTTGTTTCTATTTCACTCATAAATCAAGTTCTTAATTAAGATTGAGTTTGATTTTGGTCGTTTGATTCATGAAGAAGAAGGAGATGAACACATAAATAATTCGGGTTAAATATTGTTAGGCAGTGTTATAAATTAGAAAATCAAATTGGACTGGATGGTTTAGTGGGTGTTTAGGTATTCGGGAGGTCTCGGGTTCGAGCCCGGTCGTAGGCATTTCTTTTTGGGAAAACATATAAAGGCAGCTTTCTAATTATTATTATTATTATATTATTTATTGTTATTATTATTATTGTTACTATTAGTTATTGTTATTATTACTAGTATTATAGTTATTATTATAATTATTATTACTAATAAAAGTATTAGTTACAATTATTATTATTTTTATAATGATTATTATTATTATTGTTATTACTAATATTATTATCATTACTAAGTATTGTTATCAAAAATTTAAAATAAGTATAATTATCATTAATAGTATTATTATTATTATTAAAACTATTATTATTATCATTAGTAACAAAATGGTTATTTTTATAGTTATTATTAATATCAGTATTATTACTGTTATCATTAATACTAGAAATATCATTAATTTTTAAATCTATCATTTTATTAAAACTAGTATTATTATTAAGAATATTATTAGTAGTATCATTATTATTAACATTATAAGTGTTATTAAAATTATCATATTATATTAAAATTTCATTATTATTATTATTATTAAATCTAATAGTATTATTACCCTTATCTTAATATTTTCATTAATTTAACTAACAAATGATATTCATATAACAATATACTTAATACACATAATTAAACTATATTAATATCTTATTTATTAAAATATATAAAATGAATATATTTAATAAGATAATGAAATATATAGTTTATTAATATAAAAACTATATCATTAATAATAATATATATATTTGTTCAATTAAAAGTATATGTTTTAATATATATAATTGAATATAGGTTCGTGAATCTGAGGATAACTCTACACTTGTTCAGTACCGTCATATGCATATTTACTACAAACTATCGTATCGTATCGTGAGTTCATCTGCTCCCTTTTTATATATTTTTGGGCTGAGAATAAATGCAATATTTTTATAACGGATAGACACAAGTGCAAACTATTATGCGACCAACATGAGTACTCTTATTGTGTTGATATGTAACATGTTATTGTGTTCATATGAAACATGTAAAACCCTGCTTTGTAATATCATTAATTGCTAGATAATGAAGAGGCAAACGGAATTATTATAAATAGCACTATTGGGAGTAACGTCATGCACTGTTGACCTCAGGTCAATTGGTGGTATAATAATGATCTCGACAATTACATATGTATTGTCTCGGGGTAAAATCGTTTAGTTTTGATATTATACGCTCATGGCATACTTTTGATATACATGATATATCATCTTTTATTAAATCTTGTGATCTATTACTGAAATCATTATTTATGACAAACCTATGAACTCACTCAACCTCGTGTTGACTTTTTAAAGCATGTTTATTCTCGGGTACTTAAATATTGCTTCCGCTGTATATCTGCTGCTTTGATGATGATTGCTTGCTATGCTTGGAGTCTTCATTACATATCATATCAATTAAAGACAATTAATGTTCTAAATACAATGTAATCTATTTATCTTCCGCTGTAAAACTCAATAAAACGTCTCATATAGAGTCGTTCTCGTTTATACAACTGTGATTTGATATAATTAGTCACAAATACCCCAGGCCCTATTTGGGGGTGTGACATAAATGGTATCAGAGCAGACTGTTGTAGAGAACCGGGATTGCATTTTATGTGTGCCTTATACAATTAGGTACCTTAGCAATGTAGGACTACAACTTTCCTTGACCATAGTGCCTTTAATTGTTGCCTTTAATTGTTAAATGCTACACTATACCTTAGAAACTATGCTTATTAAATTCTTTAATCTTTCTTAGAATGCCGAGCCAACCTAAGATTTCTGCTCACTCTCCTAAGTACTATCCAATTCCGCCACCATATTTAAATGCGACACCATGATTTCTGAAATTCTCTACATTCCTTTGTCATGTATCATGGTTTTGTGTATTACATATGTATTACATGAAATGTTATCCATGATTCTTGAAATCTCTACTATTCATATTCATTACTTTCAAAATCTTTGCTTTCTCGTTATTTTTGATCATTGAATTTTCTTGACGAGTGGCGTCTACGAAACTCTAGAATGGAAGGGTTTGGATTACCGATTTAAAGGATCCTATAGCTCAAGCCCCTATACCTGAATAGGCCATTACGAATTAAAAGTCTTTAATCGAAAGATTATCAGATTACATACTTATTATTTATAATCTCAACACGTCATACCGCCATTATTACATAAATGGAGGACACATCATATCTTATCATATCTATTCCAATAGACTTTGTCTAACACTTTTTCTAAATTTCCTCCGTAAATCACGAATATCTTTTTACTATATATACGTATTTAAGGAGACGGATATATCATTCAGTATCCAACACCCATTTCATATCAAACCCTATCCCAAACACATAATATGGATTCCTCGAACTCCTCAAGCTAAAAATGGCAGCGTAACCGGAACGAACGAACCAATCAGTCATCATCTATTCTGGATGAATTGGGGATGGGTTCGCAGTCGACACAGTCAATGGAGGCAAGAAGAAGGTGATCCCTTCCACCAAGCGAATTCACCTCTTGGTGAAGAACCTGAAGCGCTTACCGGCGAACCAGTCCAAAACACCATTTTCTCTCTTCTTTCCAGGATATCCCATCACGATTATATAATATCGAAGATTTTAGATCTTATTCACCCCCTTGTTCCAACCGCCAATCATCCATGAATAGTAGAAGAAATCAACGAGCTTCGCGCTCGAGTGGTGGCTCTGGAGAATATGGTGCAAATTCTACAAGCATCAGCAGCATAACCAGCACCACCAGTACCAGCAATACCTCCAACATCACCAAAACCGCAAGCACTGAAAGCACCAGCAGCATCACAAGCTCCGCAAACTCCGAAACTACTGAAGACAGCAACACCATAGATATCAAGGAATAATAGTAATAATGAGTTAAGATGTATTGACTCATTCTTCCTGAAGAACTATATATGTATACTTTATATATATATATATATATATATATATATATATATATATATATTATATATATATATATATATATATATATATATATATATATATATATATATATATATATATATATATATATATATATATATATATATATGGTTTGGAACAATAATAAATCTTTTCGTACTAAGCTATTACGTGTTAATCTTAACTAGTATGTCCTACTTGGTTAATTCATATCACTAATATGCTATGATGTACATCCTTCGTTAATGACTTAACAATCGTTAATCACTGCTTCAACACAATAATCTTCATTTCATAGTAAACTAAGTGTGTTATTCGAATACATGTTTGGTTTTACACTTCTATTTTCAATGTAATCGAAACTCTCTAGAAAACATCATTCTTGCCTTGCAAATTTCACAAGAATTCCACGAGCACCAACATCATATATCGAGGTATATCAATAACAATAAATGATTGAAGTATTGATTCATAACTTCATTAAAGAAATATTCCGCGACGATTATGTAATCTCGAAAGTTTTGGAGATTATTTATCCTCGTTTCAACCGAAAATCAAATAAGTTTAATATTATATTAACTCATTAAATCCATAATTACATCTGAAGGAAGATATATATATGTACGTATATTTTTATAAAGATTGTAATTAAAAATTCTTTTGTACAAACTGTTAATTGTGAAAATATTTTAACGGGTTGGTAATACCCGAGAAATATTTATATCTCACATTAATATGTTACATTGTACATTCTTCAAAATTCTTGAAAACACCTCAGAACTATAACCAATGATTCAGAATCGTTAAACTTTAAGAACGCTGACGAAACAACAAAAGCTGTAGAGGGTCTTAATGACCAAAAGCTTGATAATAAAGAATGGTACGATGGAGAAGCTCAAAAGAAAACTTGGTACCCATGAAGGAGGTTGTTGATAAATCACGAAGATTAAACATATAACCAAAGAATCTAGATGATTCAATTTCTGAAGGAAATCATAGAAGATCTTCTTACTTATCTTAAATCCTTACAGAAGAATTTTCCTCATTATCATTTGATCTTAGAAAATTCTAAGATATCATCGTATCTTTCGTTATAAATATCCTCTATATTTCTGAAGATATCTTCATAACGATTCTTGTTCGTAATTAATTATCTCTTTGCGATATCTTTATTACATTATAAAGGAAACTGTTTTAGTTTCTATATTCTGTAAAATTCAAGTTTAAATTTTGAATGATTTGAAGTAGTGTTGGGAATTGAAGCATGAGTTAGTATAATATAATGGTGTCAGGCCAACGTGATTATATTACAGTAAGTCATGCTAAATTTTAATGGAAGATGATGATTCATAGACTTTATAATCATCATGTACCATGTTACACGACTCTTACATTCTATTTAACCTCTAAACATATCAAGAAAATATATTTCTTGATGATTCGGTCTTTTCCGGATATTCTGGTAATTTGACAAATCAAATCGTGCTATTACCTTTCCTTTCTACTTTGTATATTATGATCATTTGAAACTCCATACCTACGAATTCTGGACCATTACTCGCTTTACTTAAAGTTGAGAAGAAAAAACAAGAGCATAGAGCTCCGACATATAAGGGAAAATATAAAGCCCGATAACAACACTGAAATTACAAACCGTGTATATCAATGCGTATAGCAATATAAAGACACGGGAGAACTAAAAACACTATAAATCCAAGAGCATAGTAGAAGTAAACTGACTCTTCAGGCGACAGATGAAAAAAGAAGAACGATAGATATAAAAGTCATGAATATATCCAGAATTAGAACTGGATGAAGCATATTGAAGAATCTTTTTGAAGTATGAATTGAGGAAAAAGTATAGAAGTGGTGAAGATAATAAAACAGAAGAAACTAATTTATAGCGAAATTCCAGACACGGCAATTAAGGCAATTCACCGCATTTAATTAAAGAAAATCCAAATTTCCTTAATTACCGGAGAATTAAATCTTATAAAGATTTCGAAGATTTCTTTAAATCCCTTGAATTCCGAAAATCAACTTTAACCATATCAAAAGTTAAGGCGAACATTTAATTTCCTCATTTCAATCTTTTATGATAGCTTCGCTTATACTCTTCCTGTAATCAAATTATTTCATCCATATTACCCAATGTTAATAAAACTCTATTTTTCAACTCATATTCATCATTCTTGTTGTAAAGAATGACGATCTCTATCAAATTTCATGACTATGATTTTCATGAACTACTCTCTATTTTGTCTACCCTAATATTGTGGCATAAACACTCAAGGTTTATATAAGCTCACTATTATTCATAACACATTTCAAGTGTATTGAAATGTTTGTATAGCGTCATCATCTCTTTCTGAGAAAACCTAATCAATAACACTCTTGTTAAATTGTTTAGATAACCTCCGCAATAATAATAAAATGCACTTCGTAGAATTTATGGTTCGTATGATTTAAACTCTTGAAACAAAACAATATCTATCTGTTAAAATTCATGCAAAGCCCCGAGTATACCTGGGAACGTGAAGACCAAATAAAACGAAAATATCCTCACATATTTACAAATAACGCCGACTGGTGGCAACAACTAAATTTGTGGACGAAATTTCTATTAACAGGGGGATAATGTGATAACCCAGAAAATTGTCGATTAAATTTAAACTAAACTTCGACTGTTTTCGATGATTCACGAATAACCAGTTATGAAAAGATATGTAAATATATATGTGAGTATATGTACATCATTTACAATCATTATTATTATCAGTATTGTGAGGACCCGTCCTAATCCATCCGGACGAAGTCCATATCGATTATAAACGATTCACAACAGTTGATTACATCGCGAGGTTCTTGACCTCTATATGATACATTTTACAAACATTGCATTCGTTTTTGAAAAAACAACCTTTCATTACATCGAAAGTTGACAACATGCATACCATTTCGTAATATATCTTACTATAATTGACCTAATAATAATCTTGATGAACTCAACGACTCGAATGCAACGTCTTTTGAAATATGTCATGAATGACTCCAAGTAATATCTCTAAGATGAGCAAATGCACAGCGGAAGATTTCTTGCATACCTGAGAATAAACATGCTTTCAAGTGCCAACCAAAATATTGGTGAGTTCATTACTTTATCATAAATAATCATTTCATAATTTTAATAGACCACAAGATTTCATATTTCCATTTCTCATAAACATACGTCCCATGCATAGAGACAAAAATATCATTCATATGGATTGAACACCTGGTAACTGACATTCACAATTTGTATATAAGAATATTCCCATCATTCCGGGATCCTCCTTCGGACATGATATAAATTTCGAAGTACTAAAGCATCCGGTACTTTGGATGGGGCTTGTTGGGCCCGATAGATCTATCTTTAGGATTCGCGTCAATTAGGTTGTCTGTTCCCTAATTCTTAGATTACCAGACTAAAAAGGGTGATATTCAATTCAATAATCTAACCATAGAATGTAGTTTCGATTACTTGTGTCTATTTCGTAAAACATTTATAAAAGTGCATGTATCCTCAGTCCCAAAAATATATATTGCAAAAGCATTTAAAAAGGGAGTAATGAAACTCACGCATATAAATATTGTAAAACAGTTAATAAAGCGTTTGCATGTATTCTCAGCCCAAAAATGTAAAGAGTAAAAGGGAGCAAATGAAACTCACAATACTGTATTTTGTAGTAAAAATACATATGACGACATTGAGCAATGCAGGGTTGGCCTCGGATTCACGAACCTATTATTCAATCATGTATATTAATACATGTAATGGTAATCAAACAAATAATTATAGTATTAGTGATTTTATTTGTTATTTTATATCATGTGTTTTATTAATAACCTAATTAGATATATTTATCTTTATATAGATGTTTAACATTTCTTACAAAAGTATTAATATGGTTAGGTTTTATGTCACAATTATATTTTTATATGAAAAATCTATATTTGATATATTAATAGTACTAATGATAATAATGATAAAAATAATACTAATTATGGTAAAAGTTATGGTAATCCTAATAATAATAATAATGATAATTTTAATATTAATGGTAAAGATAGTACTAATAATAATAATGTTTGTAATGTTAATACTAACAACGTTTAATGATAATACTAATTATATTGTTAATAACATGGTAATAAGAATGATTTATAACTCATTATAAGTTAAATATATTTATTTTCAAAAATTTTAAGTAATTACCTAATATTAAATTAAAAGGGTGATTTATAATTATTAATGTGTTAAATTAAAATATTTTAGTCTTAGTAATAAATAAATAAGTAAAATGATATTAGTATCAATATTTATGACCATAGTAATAATTGTAGCGATAATAATGATATTAGTATCAATATTTATGACCTTAGTAATAATATTATTAACAATAATAATGATAACAATCAAAATAGTACTTAAAATCATGATTCTACAATTAATCATAATAATGGTAGTAACAATAATGATCAAATTAACACTAATAATAATACTTCTCAACAATAACAATAATAATAATAATAGTTATAGTAATAATAATCATAATAATAAAAATTAAAAGTAATAAAAGAGTATACACTTAGGATCTTTTCTAAAAAGAAATGCCCGAGATGGGGCTTGAACCCGAGACCTCTTGGATACTCTCAAACACACCAGACCACTCCTCCATTAACGTTTTTCTGATTCAATATGTATTCCAAATTTATTTAACATGTTTTCTTTCGGTGTTCATCATATTCCTCAAGATCAATACAACTAGGGACCAGATCAATTAACAACAAATTACTTAATTTGTTTTAGGATTTAAACTGAAATATAAATACTTACAGGTTATTTAAAATAAACATAATAAAAAAATAGAAATGAAACAAGATTTATAGCTGCTGTCGCTGCAGCTTTAAAAAAAATATATATTAACATCGATCATTAGCCAAAACAATCATGTTCATGAATTTAATAATGGATTTAGGTTCTTTACTGAAAACTGAAATCAACCATGTCTAAGAAGTTCTTGTTTTAAAAAAAAAAATTAAACAAAAAATAAAGAAAAGACAGTAGCAGGTCACGAAGAACTCAAACAAACTCAAACATTGTTTTTCGATTTCCAGTTGTTTTGAGCTTACGGTTACAAAATGAATTATGCTTTAAATCGTCTCTAAAAACTTTAGGATTCAACAATTTTACCAGAATTAACACTTGCAACTTTAATTTGATTATTGAACATCGGTTGACTTTTAAGTTTTGAAATTTTGACTCATGAATTCGGATTCATTCAATTGAATTGAGATATGAAATTTTACATATAAATTCATATAACGAATCCAATGAACTCTATATTAATAAATTTTGAGAATTGATTCTAATTTCAATTCTTGATTAAACCGTTCGTAAAAAAAAAATTAAAGAAAAAAAAAACATGAACTTCCCTTCAATTTCTTCAAATAGCAGCTAAGATAAATTATCATGTAAATGATTGATAATAAAAATTGATTGGGGTTTGTTTGATAGCGTAAATGGATCGACCATATGTCACGAGCCAAAGAGAAAAAGAAGGAAAAGAACAGATGATTTTGAGATAAAAAAATACACGCTGTATATATCTCAATTATATATATCTGTATTTAATATATTATAATTACTATTAATACATTTAATATTATAAATAAGAATAATAGTAATAATAATAATAATCATAATAACTAAAATTGTAACCTTTTCTTCTAATTATAGTAATAAAGATAACCATAATATTAGTAATATTTATTCATAATAATATGGCAATTTAAATGTGTCAAATTTTCATATCATATAATATTCCTAATACTGATATTAATATTAATATTAATATTTATTTTAATAATAATTATGAAAGTAATGATACTGATATTAATACAATAATTATATTTTTAACTCGTAATTGCATATTAATATCACCATTTATTAATTATGTAATATTTGATATTTACATAATATATACTATATATATTTTATAGTTACCCATTTTAATAATATACATATAGTATTATTCATGCATAGATATCACATATATTAATTATATATATTGAAACACATAGACTAAAAGTATTATAATATATATCTAATACTTTCCTAACGTTGATAATTTATGTTCGAAATCAATTATATTCAGTATACTCTATATATTTCAAAATAACAAGTTTTAGTTATTTTAAATTTATCTTTCTAGATCACATAATAGTTCACTAACATATTTAGTTTATTATATATAATTATTTATATCTACATTTCTGTTTACAACAAAGGATTCGTGAATCGTCGAGAATAGTCAAAGGTCGAATGATCTTATTACAGTAGTTCAAAAAATTTTGAGACTCAACATTACAGACTTTGCTTATCATGTCGAAAACATATAAAGATTAAGTTTAGATTTGGTTGGAAGTTCCCGGGTCGTCACAAGTATTATAATTATTATTATTAATAATTATCATTAATATAATTACTAATATATTATTAGTATTAATACTTACCATTGATATTAAAATAATGAAATATCATTATTATTATTATTAATATTATTATTAACAAAATTATTATTATTATCATTCATCATTTATTAATATGATTATGAATATTATATTATCATTAAGTATTATCATTTACAATTATTATTATTATCGATATTATTAATATTAATATCATAACTATCACTAGCAGTATTATTATTATTATTATAGTTATCATTATTTTAATTATTATTATTATTAGTATTATTATTAGAATTTATCATTAACAGAAATTATTATCATTATTATTAATTATAATTATAATTATCCTTATTAATATTATTAATAATATTATTATTATCATTTTATTTTATTATTATCATTATTAATATTATTATAAGGATTATTATTATTATTATTATTAATATTAATATAACTAATATTATTATTCTTATATCTAATACAATAATACAGATATATAAATCAATTAAGGCATACAAATACCTAAATTTTTTTGGTTAATCACGATCTGTATATATTTTTTTCCTTTTCTTGATCGTATCCATTGCCATCTGCTTTCCATTCTATTTTTTTATTATCTGCTTTTATTTTGTTTACATATTTCTGTTCTGGATCGTGACCATGAGTCGAACTTCACCATCTTTATCTAACAATTTAACCATTAAGAGTATATTAATCTCACCTAAACTCTATATAACTCCCTGATACAAATTTAATTCACAAACCAAAAAGAAAAACAGAAAATAAAGCTCGTATACCTCTGTTCTTCACTTTTTCCAGCCAAATCGCGAATTCGGATTTAATTTAAAAATCTATAAATGCAAATGTGTTAGGAATTAATTACTTAAACTTTTTACAAAGTCTCAAATTCCAATTCGTTCTATCGAAGTCTAATTTTGGAGTCAAAGTTTCGAATTAAAAAGTCAACTGATTTGTTCTTCGTAAAATTCGAGTTCGTGGTGATGTTTTTAGTCAAATTGATGGTTTGAAATGTTCCAAGGAATGATTTGAAACATGATTCATGTTGAAATTTTTGTTTAAAACAATCCCAAAATCGTAATCATTTTTTTTTCTTTCTCTCCTTCGCGACAGCAGCAGCACTCTTATTTTTTTTATATATTTTTTTCTTTTCTGTGATCAAGAAACACCCACATCCTATTCGTGTTTGTTTCTATTTCACTCATAAATCAAGTTCTTAATTAAGATTGAGTTTGATTTTGGTCGTTTGATTCATGAAGAAGAAGGAGATGAACACATAAATAATTCTGGTTAAATATTGTTAGGCAGTGTTATAAATTAGAAAATCAAATTGGACGGGATGGTTTATTGGGTGTTTAGGTATTCGGGAGGTCTCGGGTTCGAGCCCGATCGCAGGCATTTCTTTTTGGGAAAACATATAAAGGTAGCTTTCTAATTATTATTATTATTATATTATTTATTGTTATTATTATTATTGTTACTATTAGTTATTGTTATTATTACTAGTATTATAGTTATTATTATAATTATTATTACTAATAAAAGTATTAGTTACAATTATTATTATTATTTTCATAATGATTATTATTATTATTATTGTTATTACTAATATTTTATCATTACTAAGTATTATTATCAAAAATTGAAAATAAGTATAATTATCATTAATAGTATTATTATTATTATTATTAAAACTATTATTATTATTATCATTAGTAACAAAATGGTTATTTTTATAGTTATTATTAATATCATTATTATTACTGTTATCATTAATACTAGAAATATCATTAATTTTTAAATCTATCATTTTATTAAAACTAGTATTATTATTATTAAGAATATTATTAGTAGTATCATTATTATTAACATTATAAGTGTTATTAAAATTATCATATTATATAAAAATTTCATTATTATTATTATTATTATTATTATTAAATCTAATAGTATTATTACCCTTATCTTAATATTTTCATTAATTTAACTAACAAATGATATTCATATAACAATATACTTAATACACATAATTAAACTATATTAATATCTTATTTATTAAAATATATAAAATGAATATATTTAATAAGATAATGAAATATATAGTTTATTAATATAAAAACTATATCATTAATAATAATATACATATTTTTTCAATTAAAAGTATATGTTTTAATATATATAATTGAATATAGGTTCGTGAATCCGAGGAAAACTCTACACTTGTTCAGTACCGTCATATGCATATTTACTACAGACTATCGTATCGTATCGTGATTTGATCTGCTCCCTTTTTATATATTTTTGGGCTGAGAATAAATGCAATATTTTTATAACGGATAGACACAAGTGCAAACTATTATGCGACCAACATGAGTACTTTTATTGTGTTGATATGTAACATGTTATTGTGTTCATATGAAACATGCAAAACCCTGCTTTGTAATATCATTAATTGCTAGATAATGAAGAGGCAAACGGAATCATTATAAATAGCGCTATTGGGAGTAACGTGAAATGTCCCGTTCATATTGATTATAAATGTTCCATATTAATTGATTTCGTTGCGAGGTTTTGACCTCTATATGAGACGTTTTTCAAAGACTACATTCATTTTTAAAACAACCATAACCTTTATTTTATCAATAAAGGTTTTAAAAGCATTACGTAGATTATCAAATAATGATAATCGAAAATATACTGTTTACACATGACCATTACATAATGGTTTACAATAGAAATATATTACATCGACATATGTTTCTTGAATGCATTTTTTACACAATATTATACAAACATGGACTCTAAATCTTGTCCTTATTTTAGTGTGCAACAGCGGAAGCTCTTAGTATTCACCTGAGAATAAACATGCTTTAAACGTCAACAAAAATGTTGGTGAGTTATAGGTTTAACCTATATATATATATATATATATATATATATATATATATATATATATATATATATATATATATATATATATATATATATATATATATATATATATATATATATATATATATATATATATATATGTAACAATAGACGACAAGATTTCATATTTCAATACACATCCCATACATAGAGATAAAAATCATTCATATGGTGAACACCTGGTAACCGACATTAACAAGATGTATATATAAGAATATCCCCATCATTCAGGGACACCCTTCGGATATGATATAAATTTCGAAGTACTAAAGCATCCGGTACTTTGGATGGGGTTTGTTAGGCCCAATAGATCTATCTTTAGGATTCGCGTCAATTAGGGTGTCTGTTCCCTAATTCTTAGATTTCCAGACTTAATAAAAAGGGGCATATTCGATTTCGATAATTCAACCATAGAATGTAGTTTCACGTACTTGTGTCTATTTTGTAAATCATTTATAAAACCTGCATGTATTCTCATCCCAAAAATATTAGATTTTAAAAGTGGGACTATAACTCACTTTCACAGATATTTCCTTCCTTGGAAATAAGACTTGGCCACGGATAGATTCACGAACCTATACAAATATGTACATATATATCAAAGTATGATCAAAATATAATTACAACCATTTTTATTATATTTTAAAGATTTGAGTGTATTAAGTCAGCTGTCCTCGTTAATAACCTACAACTAGTTATCCACAGTTAGATGTACAGAAATAAATCGATATATATTATCTTGAAACAATCCACGACCCAGTGTATACACGTCTCAGGCTAGATCACAACTTAAAGTATATATATTTTTAAAATCAACCTCAACCCTGTATAGCTAACTCCAACATTACTGCATATAGAGTGTCTATCGTTGTTCCAAATAATATATATACATGGGTAGATATGATATGTCAAAACATTTGAATACGTGTCTATGGTATCCTAAGATTACATAATATATTAGAATACATGTATAATACAATATAAGTTAGCTAGGTTATGATTTGTATATATTTGTTAAACATTTCCCGTAGCTAAAAAGATCAAAAATATCCAATCTTGTTTTACCCATAACTTCTTCATTTTAAATCCGTTTTGAATGAATCAAATTGCTATGGTTTCATATTGAACTCTAATTTAAGAATCCAAACATAAAAAGTATAGGTTTATAGTCTGAAATTTAAGTTACATGTCAATTACTAAAGAGGTAGTCATTTCCGTCGAAAGAACGACATCTTGATGACCATTTTGAAAAACATACTTTCACTTTAAGTTTAACCAAGATTTTTGGATATAGTTTCATGTTCATATGAAAAATTATTTTCCCAGAAGAACAACTTTTAAATCAAAGTTTATCATAGTTTTTAATTATCCAAACCAAAACAGCCCCCGGTTTCACTACGACGGCGTATATCCGATTTTATGGTGTTCATCGTGTTTCCAGGTTTTAAATCATTAAGTTAGCATATCATATAGATATAGAACATGTATTTAGTTGATTTTAAAAGTCAAGTTAGAAGGATTAACTTTTGTTTGCGAACAAGTTTAGAATTAACTAAACTATGTTCTAGTGATTACAAGTTTAAACCTTTGAATAAGATAGCTTTATATGTATGAATCGAATGATGTTATGAACATCATTACTACCTCAAGTTTTCTGGATAAAACTACTGGAAATGAGAAAAATGGATCTAGCTTCAAAGGATCCTTGGATGGCTTGAAAGTTCTTGAAGCAGAATCATCACACGAAAATAGTTCAAGTAAGATTTTCACTCGAAATAAGATTGTTATAGTTGTAGAAATTGAATCAAAGTTTGAATATGAATATTACCTTGAATTAGAAAGATAACCTACTATAAATAACAAAGGTTCCTTGATCTTAGATGATTACTTGGAATGGATTAGAAAGCTTGGAAGTAGACTTGCAAACTTGGAAGTATCCTTGATTTTTATGAAACTATACTTATGGAATTTATGAAGAACACTTTGAACTTGAAGATGGAACTTAAGAGAGATCAATTAGATGAAGAAAATTGAAGAATTAAAGTGTTTGTAGGTGTTTTTGGTCGTTGGTATATGGATTAGATATAAAGGATATGTAATTTTGTTTTCATGTAAATAAGTCATGAATGATTACTAATATTTTTGTAATTTTATGAGATATTTCATGCTAGTTGCTAAATGATGGTTCCCACATGTGTTAGGTGACTCACATGGGCTCCTAGGAGCTGATCATTGGAGTGTATATACCAATAGTACATACATCTAAAAGTTGTGTATTGTACGAGTACGAATACGGGTGCATACGAGTAGAATTATTGATGAAACTGGACGAGGATGTAATTGTAAGAATTTTTGTTAAGTAGAAGTACTTTGATATGTGTCTTGAAGTCTTTCAAAAGTGTAAGAATACATATCAAAACACAACATGTATATACATTCTAATGGAGTCGTTAAGTCTTTGTTAGTCGTTACATGTAAGTGTTGTTTTGAAACCTTTAAGTTAACGATCTCAATTAATGTTGTTAACCCAATATTTATTATATCAAATGAGATGTTAAATTATTATGTTATCATGATATTATGATGTATGAATATCTCTTAATATGATATATACATTAAAATATCGTTACAACGATAATCGTTACATATAAGTCTCGTTTCGTAATTCTTGAGTTAGTAGTCTCATTTTTACATATGTAGTTCATTGTTAACACACTTAATGATATATTTAAATATCATTTTATCATGTTAAATATAGTGTATCAATATCTTAATATGATACATATGTATTTAGTAGACGTTATCATAACGATAATCGTTATACATATCATTTCGAGTTTCTTAACTTAGTAATCTCATTTCTTATGTATATCACACATTGTTAATATACTTAGTGAGATACTTACTCATCATAATCTAATGTCAACCATATACATATGTCTATATATACCACAACATGTAGTTTTTACAAATTTGTAACGTTCGTGAATCGCCGGTCAACTTGGGTGATCAATTGTCTATATGAAACTTATTTCATTTAATCAAGTCTTAACAAGTTTGATTGCTTAACACGTTGGAAACATTTAGTCATGTAAATATCAATCTCAATTAATATATATAAACATGGAAAAGTTCGGGTCACTACAGTACCTAACCGTTAAATAAATTTCGTCCCGAAATTTTAAGCTGTTGAAGGTGTTGACCAATCTTCTGGAAATAGATGCGGGTATTTCTTCTTCATATGATCTTCACGCTCCCAGGTGAACTCGGGTCCTCTACGAGCATTCCATCAAACCTTAACAATCGGTATCTTGTTTTGCTTAAGTCTCTTAACCTCACGATCCATTATTTCGACGGGTTCTTCAATGAATTGAAGTTTTTCATTGATTTGGATTTCGTCCAACGGAATAGTGAGATCTTCTTTAGCAAAACATTTCTTTAAATTCGAGACGTGGAAAGTGTTATGTTCTGCCGCGAGTTGTTGAGGTAGCTCCAGTTGGTAAGCTACTGGTCCGACACGATCTATAATCTTGAATGGTCCAATGTACCTTGGATTTAGTTTCCCCCGTTTACCAAATCGAACAACGCCTTTCCAAGGTGAAACCTTAAGCATGACCATTTCTCCAATTTTAAACTCTATATCTTTTCTTTTACTGTCCGCGTAGCTCTTTTGTCGACTCTGGGCGATTTTCAATCGTTGTTGAATTTGGATGATTTTCTCGGTAGTTTCTTGTATTATCTCCGGACCCGTAATCTGTCTATCCCCCATTTCATTCCAACAAATTGGAGACCTGCACTTTCTACCATAAAGTGCATCAAACGGTGCCATCTCAATACTAGAATGATAACTGTTGTTGTAGGAAAATTCTGCTAACGGTAGGTGTCGATCCCAACTGTTTCCGAAATCAATAACACATGCTCGTAGCATGTCTTCAAGCGTTTGTATCATCCTTTCGCTCTGCCCATCAGTTTGTGGATGATAGGCTGTACTCATGTCTAGACGAGTCCCCAATGCTTATTGCAACGTCTGCCAGAACCTTGAAATAAATCTACCATCCCTATCAGATATAATAGAGACGGGTATTCCATGTCTGGAGACAACCTCCTTCAAATACAATCGCGCCAACTTCTCCATTTTGTCATCTTCTCTCATTGGTAGGAAGTGTGCTGACTTGGTGAGACGATCAACTATTACCCAAATAGTATCATAACCACTTGCAGTCCTTGGCAATTTAGTAATGAAATCCATGGTAATGTTTTCCCATTTCCATTCCGGGATTTCAGGTTGTTGTAGTAGACCTGATGGTTTCTGGTGTTCAGCTTTGACCTTAGAACACATCAAACATTCTCCTACATATTTAGCAATATCGGCTATTATACCCGGCCACCAAAAGTGTTTCTTGAGATCTTTATACATCTTCCCCACTTCGGGATGTATTGAATATCTGGTTTTATGTGCTTCCTTAAGTACCATTTCTCTCACATCTCCAAACCTTGGTACCCAAATTCTATCAGCCCTATATCGGGTTCCGTTTTCCCAAATATTAAGATGTTTCTCTGATCCTTTGGGTATCTCATTCTTCAACTTTCCTTCTTTTACAACCCCCTGTTGCGCCTCCTTTATTTGAGTAGTAAGGTTAGTACGAATAATTATATTCATAGCTTTTACCCGTATAGGTTCTCTGTCCTTTCTACTCAAAGCGTCAACTACCACATTTGCCTTCCCCATGTGGTATCGAATCTCAAAATCATAATCATTCAACAGTTCAATCCACCTGCGTTGTCTCATATTCAGTTGCTTCTGATTAAATATATGTTGGAGACTTTTGTGGTCGGTATATATAATACTTTTGACCCCATATAAATAATGCCTCCAAGTCTTTAATGCAAAAACAACAGCACCCAATTCCAAATCATGAGTCGTATAATTTTGCTCGTGAATCTTCAATTGTCTAGACGCATAAGCAATCACCTTCATTCGTTGCATTAATACACAACAAAGACCTTGCTTTGATGCGTCACAATAAATCACAAAATCATCATTCCCTTCAGGCAATGACAATATAGATGCCGTAGTTAGCTTTTTCTTCAATAACTGAAATGCCTTCTCTTGTTCATCCTTCCATTCAAATGTCTTCCCTTTATGCGTTAATGCAGTCAAGGGTTTTGCTATTTTGGAGAAATCTTGGATGAATCTTCTGTAGTAACCTGCCAATCCTAAAAATTGACGTATATGCTTCGGAGTTTTTGGGGTTTCCCACTTTTCAACGGTTTCGATCTTTGCCGGGTCCACCTGGATACCTTCTTTGTTCACTATGTGACCGAGGAATTGAACTTCTTCCAACCAAAATGCACACTTTGAAAACTTAGCGTACAGTTTTTCTTTCCTCAATACTTCTAGCACTTTTCTCAAATGTTCTTCGTGCTCTTGATCATTCTTTGAGTAAATAAGTATGTCATCGATGAAAACAATGACAAACTTGTCAAGATATGGCCCACACACTCGGTTCATAAGGTCCATGAACACAGCTGGTGCGTTAGTCAATCCAAACGGCATAACCATAAACTCGTAATGACCATAACGCGTCCTAAAAGGAGTTTTTGGAATATCATCCTCCTTTACTCGCATTTGATGATATCCAGAACTTAAATCGATTTTCGAATAAACCGACGAGCCTTGTAGTTGATCAAATAAGTCGTCAATTCTCGGCAGTGGATAACGGTTTTTGATGGTAAGTTTATTCAACTCTCTGTAGTCAATAAACAACCTAAATGTACCATACTTCTTCTTGACAAACAAAACAGGAGCTCCCCATGGTGATGTGCTTGGTCGAATGAAACCACGTTCTAATAGTTCTTGCAGTTGGCTTTGCAGTTCTTTCATCTCACTGGGTGCGAGTCTGTAACGAGCAGAGCTATTGGTGCAGCTCCTGGTACAAGATCTATTTGAAATTCAACAGATCGATGTGGAGGTACTCCCGGTAATTCTTTCGGAAATACATCGGGAAATTCTTTTGCGACGGGAACATCATTGATGCTCTTTTCTTCAGTTTGTACTTTCTCGACTTGTGCTAGAATAGCATAGCAACCTTTTCTTATTAGTTTTTGTGCCTTCAAATTACTAATAAGATGTAGCTTCGTGTTGCCCTTTTCTCCGTACACCATTAAGGGTTCTCCTTCTTCTCGTACAATGCGAATTGCATTTTTGTAACATACGATCTCTGCTTTCATCTCCTTCAGCCAGTCCATGCCAACTATTACATCAAAACTCCCTAACTCTACTGGTATCAAATCAATCTTAAATATTTCGCTACCCAGTTTAATTTCTCGATTCCGGCATATATAATCTGCTGAAATTAATTTACCGTTTGCTAATTCGAGTAAAAATTTACTATCCAACGGTGTCAATGGACAACTTAATTTAGCACAAAAATCTCTACTTATATAGCTTCTATCCGCACCCGAATCAAATAAAACGTAAGCAGATTTATTGTCAATAAGAAACGTACCCGTAACAAGTTCCGGGTCTTCCTGTGCCTCTGCCGCATTAATATTGAAAACTCTTCCGCGGCCTTGTCCATTCGTGTTCTCCTGGTTCGGGTAATTTCTAATAATGTGACCCGGTTTTCCACATTTATAACAAACTACATTGGCATAACTTGCTCCGACACTACTTGCTCCCCCATTACTCGTTCTGACACCATTTGTTCCTTTCGTTCTGTTAACCCCTGGTCCGTAGACCTCACACTTCACCGCGCTATGACCATTTCTTTTACACTTGTTGCAAAATTTGGTGCAGAACCCCGAGTGATACTTTTCACACCTTTGGCATAGCTGCTTCTGATTGTTGTTGTTGTTGCGGTTGTTATTGTTGTTGGGATGATTGTTGTAGTAGTTGTTGTTATTGTTTTTGTTGTTGTTGTTGTGCCGTTTGTTATAGTTGCGATTGATGTTGCGATTGTTGGGATAGTTGTTGTTGTATTGGTGACTCTTATCACCGTTTTCCTCCCACTTTCTTTTGACTAGCTTCACGTTGGCCTCTTCGACCGCCTGTTCTTTAATTCTTCCCTCAATCTGGTTCACTAGTTTGTGAGCCATTCTACATGCCTTTTGTAAGGAGGTAGGCTCATGTGAACTTATATCTTCTTGGATTCTCTCTGGTAACCCTTTCACAAACACGTCGATCTTCTCTTCCTCATCTTTGAACGCTCTCGGACACAATAGGCACAATTCTGTGAATCGTCTTTCGTACGAAGTGTGATGACCCGTCCGAATCCACTTGGACGAATACATCATTCATCGATTTCATAGTGAGGTTTTGACCTCTATATGATACGTTTTGTAAACATTGCATTCTTTTGAAAAGGCACACCATAAATAAATATATATAAATCCAAGGTTTTCGACGTCTGATGATTTCTACGTATAGACAATCACTGTATATAATAGTTTACAATACTACATCCGTTGATAATGCAGTCAAAATAAGATACACGGTGATGATTTTGTGAATGCAAAGTTTTCTTGAATAAAGCATGTATGACTCCATGCACATAGCTTGTATAACGTATAAGCAAACAGCGGAAGACTTCTAGGAACCTGAGAATAAACATACTAAAAAGTGTCAACACAAAGTTTGGTGAGTTCATAGTTTTAATGTTGCGCATAATCTGTATATAAAGGTGAATCACAAGTTTTCAGTTGTTTCATCCAAAAACGTTTATCAAAATATTCTACGAAATTGAGCACCCTGGTAACTAAACTTAACGTATATATAATTTATACCCTTTGTATAATCATCTTAATAATACACGCAAACCAACGTGTATGCTTCTCAAATAGCATACGTCTGTTAAAAGGCTAGTGCTCTAGCTCGAACGGGGATATCAAGCCCTATGGATCCATATACTACTACTCGCGCCCACCAGTTCTTATAACTGGCAGTTACTAGTTACCAAAGCTAAGGGATTTTCGGTTTAAACTCAGTGTAGAATTTAGTATGTACTTGTATCCATTGCGTTTAAAATAAATTGCATGTATTCTCAGCCCAAAAATATAGATTGCAAAAGCAATTAAAAAGGGAGCAAATGAAACTCACCTTAGCAGCATATAAAGTCGTTCACCAAAATGTGACTGAAACTCAGAATGCAAAATTAACCGTAGATCTCAACCTAGAGAACATATGTTGGTCAATAAATGTCTATCAAGCTAGGTCTGGTCATAGTGTATCACAATCCTAATGCTCGAGATCGACATACAAAAGTTATCCAAAGTCGTTTCAAAAAGTCAATTTTGATAATAGTTCAACAAAATGAGACGTACCTTATATAAGGATTCATTTACTCAGTTGGTAATACTCAAAAATCCAATTTATCAATCTTATAAACAAGTTGTTTAAAGACAAAATCGCTGAAATGGTCCCTGTGGTTTGTACCAAAATGCTGGTTTCGTCCCTGTGCTTTTTTTTTTGATTGATTTGGTCCCGGTGGTTTATAAAAGTTGCTGATTTAGTCCCTCTGACCGACAGCCGTCAAAAAAGGCCGTTAAGTCCAGTCATGTGCCAGACATGTGAGGGTATTTTCGTCAGTTTCATTCATTTATTAGCAAAATTGATGAAATGGTCCCTGTGATTTGTACTAAAATTGCTGAAATAGTCCATGTGGTTTGTAAAAAAAATTGCTGAAATCAATTTACCTTATCTCCTTCCTCACTTTCATCTTTATCTTCAAAAAAGATGAACAAACCCTAATTTATTAATTTTCTTCAAACACTCTAATTAACATTAACATGGTAAAATCAAACCCACCAAAACTAAAACTAAATCGAAACCATTAAAATTAATCTCAAAACTAAATCCAACTCTTTCTTCCTCTTCTCTAAACCTTCTTATCCACCCAAAAATGATGAACCCTAATCTATACTTTATCTTCTTCCTCAATCCTCTATATTTTGACTAAATTTAAATTTAATAACAGTGACTTCTTTACACACACACACACACACACAGATATATATATATATATATATATATATATATATATATATATATATATATATATATATATATATATATATATATATATATATATATATATATATATATATATATATATAATAAACTCCAAATTAAAATTAAAAATAAAATTAGATTAAATCAAACTAACTCAATTAAAACCCCAAACACCACCATTACCACAAAATTGGCCAAAAAACAACCACCGCCGTTATCCGTAAAATTGTTACCTGCAGTTGGTGACCATGTTCGTTCAGATCTGTACTGGAAGCAAGATCAGACAGCGAATTGATTCCAGCGGAGGGTGCGATTTGATTTCGGTGAATGGATTCCGGCAGAGGCCCCATCTGTTTTTTGTATGTAGGGTGCGTTCAGATCTGTATTTCAGAGGGTGCGTTTGTATATGTGTAAAGATTGTTTGTATATGTGTAAAGATTGTATAAAATGAGTATTTGAAGTTGGATTTAGTTTTAGTTTGAGGTTTGATTTAGTTTTGAGATTAATTTTAATGGTTTCGATTTAGTTTTAGTTTTGGTGGGTTTGATTTTACCATGCTAATGTTAATTAGAGTGTTTGAAGAAAATTAATAAATTAGGGTTTGTTCATCTTTTTTGAAGATAAAGATGAAGGTGAGGAAGGAGATAAGGTAAATTGATTTCAGCAATTTTTTTACAAACCACAGGGACTATTCCAGCAATTTTGGTACAAACCACAGGGACCATTTCAGCAATTTTGCTAATAAATGAATGAAACTGACAAAAATACCCTCACATGTCTGGCACATGACTGGACTTAACGGCCTTTTTTGACGACCGTCGGTCAGAGGGACTAAATCAGCAACTTTTATAAACCACCGGGATCAAATCCATCAAAAAAAAGCACAGGGTTGAAACCAGCATTTTGGTACAAACCACAGGGACTATTTCAGCGATTTTGTCTTGTTTAAATAATAATTGCAGATTCAAAAGCAATTCCAATTATCATTAATCATAATTCAGTTGTCCATATCTTTTAATTCGTTCATCAAAATTACGCGATTCCTAAATGAAAAGTTATTGATTTTTCGCCAGCTTTCCAAAAACATGCATATTATATACCTTTTATCAGTAACATATGTATTTAATTCGTGATTCGTCATAAACCGTTTAACGACAAAATTTATCGTACTAGCATGTATAATCCTATATACTCGAGCAATAGTCAGGGATACACTATTAATATATAATAGATAAGATATAAATGCTTACGTATCAATATTGTGATTCAATATTGTAGGAAAGTACGTAGACGCAACGGAGATGATAAACACTAGTTTGACTCACGAGTAAAACCCTCGAATCAATACCCATGACCTCCTTAGTAATAACCCATAATTTCCTTAGCTCTATCCCGCTCGTAAAAACTCATTTTTAAATTACTCAAACAGCACTCCGTCGTAGTATTTTATGTATAATAATAATACTAATAATAATAATAAGATTAATAATAATAATATTAATCTTTAATAATAATAATAATAATAATAATAATAATATAAATAAGTAAATGATTACGGAGTATATTAAATGAATGAGACCAGAGCCAATTCGATCAATTTATAGGACCTGGCCTGAAAAAGTACCCCATGCGATCGCATGGGATTTGTGCTTCATGGCCATGCGATCGCATGGCACCCTGGGACAGCTCACAATTGTTTAATTTTTAGCTCGTCGACATATTATTTTATTATATATAATATATATAATTTATATTTAATTTATATAATTAATTATATATTATATTATATTCACGTGCATAGTTGACTTGTAATTTTTGATCCGTTGACTCGTACGTTGTCACTTGACTTATGTCCCTGTTCCGGTTTATCGAACGTCCTTTCGTACACTGAGAAAACTTGTACTTTACGTTTCGCGAATCGTACCTTTGTCAAAATATAGATTTAAATTATACATAAATCATACCACTTGAAATATAACTTATACATTTGAGTGTTTTGATCATTTACTTCTATAAATCATCGTCTCGTCTCGTTATTTATTAATATATATTTAATAATATTATTTTAAATCAAATCATTTTAAGATTAAGTTAATATTTTATTTTATCACATAAAATATATATATACATTTTTATTTTGAAATAGTGTTTTACTGTAGCAAAGTTACGGTAGCAAATAGTGATTTTCAAAAAAACACTGTAGCATTTTGGGTACTGTAGCAATTAGAAAATACTGTAGCAAATTAGTGTTTTACGTTTTAGTTCACTTATCTAAATATCAATCGAATTAACAAACGAATGGTACTATCGTTTACTAAATAACTTGAAATCATATATATATATATATATATATATATATATATATATATATATATATATATATATATATATATATATATATATATATATATATATATATATATATATATATATATGCACATTAAGTTATATATATATATTGTTCGTGAATCGTCGAGAACAGTCAAAGAATAATTGATTATATGAATATAGTTCCAAAATTTTTGTGACTCAACATTACAGACTTTGCTTATCGTGTCAGAAATGTTTAATCATACAAAGATTAAGTTTAAATTTGGTCAGAAATTTCTGGGTCATCACAGTACCTACCCGTTAAAGAAATTTCATCTCGAAATTTGAGTGAGGTCATCATGACTAACAATAAAAATGTTTTCATGATGTATATGAGTTGATAAATAGAGTTTTATCACCGTTGGATAATATGGATAAAACAATCCGATTATTCGAAGCGTATGAGAGAAGTTATCGTAATTGAGTGAAATGAAGAATAAAGATTCGTCTTAACTTTTGACGTAGTAACGATTGATTTTCGGAATTTAAGGAATAGAAAATCTTCATAATTTAAATAAGATTTGATTCTTCGAAATTTAAGGAAATTAAGATTTCCTTTAAATGCGTAATCTGCCTCGATTGCTATGTCTCATATTTTGCTATAAATTAACCACTTCCGTTTCATTATTTTCACCACTCCTACATCTTCTTCCTTATTTCATACTTCCAAAAGATTGTAAAATGCTTAATCCAGTTCTGATTCTTGATATTTTCTTGGCTATCGTATCCTTCATTCTTCTTTTTTATCTGCCACCAGAGGAGGTTATTTTCTTTTACTATTACCTTGGGGTTATAGTGTTTTTCATTCTCCCGTGTCTTTATATTGCTATATGCATTGATATACACGGTTTGTAATTTCGGGGTTTTTATCGGATTTTTATTCTCCATTATATTTCGGAGCTTCATGCTTTCATTTTCTCTTCCCGACCTTAAGTCAAGCGAATAATGGTCCAGAATTCGTAGTTATACATTTTGGAATGCACATAGTTAATGTTCTAAGAAAGAAATTGTAATGGCATGATCTTGATTTGTCAAATTATCAGAATACTTCGGAAAAGACCGAATCATCAAGAAAAATATTTTCTTGATATGTTTAGAGTTTAAGTAGAATACAAGAGTCGTGTAACATGGCACATGATGACGTTATGATATCTGAATCATCACGTTCTATTTAGAAACTCAACATGACTTACTGTAATATAACCACGTTGATCAAGTGTCATTATATTATATTAACTCATGCTTCAGTTCCCAACAATACTTCAATAACATTCATAATTTAAGTTCAAACTTTTCAGATTTTAGAAACTAAAATAGTTTCCTTTCTGATGTAACACTGATATCGCGAAGAGATAAATGATCTCGAATAAGAATAGTTATGAAAATATCTTCAGAAATATCGAGGATCTTTATAATGAAAGATACGATGATATCTTAGGATTTCTAATATCGAAAGATGATAAAGAAGATTTGTCCGTAAAGGTTTAGAGTCAGGAGCAAGGTATTCGTTAATGACTTCAACAGATACTGAATCATTTGGATTCTTTGAAGGCAGGTTTTGTCTTTGTGATTTATCCACAGCCTCCTTCATACTTTGCTCAATCCGTTTTTCAGTTTCAAACTTTCTCTTTTTCTAAGCTTTGCCAGCACACTATTCTTTATCATCAACTTTTTACTGCTAAGGCCGTTTACAGTTTTTGCTGCTTCATCAGCTTTTTCAACATTCAGAGTATTGATTCGTAGACTGGTTGCTTTACAGATTTTCAGAATGAAAGCTCATAATTCTAAGAAATGAATGTTATATGTATACATATGATGTTCTAGTACAGTTTTGAATTCAAAGTATGACATTTGAAAGATGTAAGAATCTAAGAGTGATGTTTTCTGTTAAATCTGGGCTTGGATTCCGATTTTTCAAAATCAGAATATGTAATCAAATTTGGATGCGAATGGTTATTTTGATTTCTATGAAAAAATGTATATCGTTGTGAAAGTAGTGAGTATAGTTGATGATTTGTTGAATCAGAATCGAAGAATGTAACATATTATTTGTAAATTTATATATCTTTTGGGTATTACCTACCCGTTAAAAGTTTCACAAATAATATTTTGTACAAGAGAATTTTATTACAATTTTTATGAAAATATTAGTATGTATATTTTCTTCAAATGTAATACAGATTTAATGAGTTAATATTATATTAAGCTCATTTGATTTTCAGCTGGATTAGAAATGAATAATCTCTAAAACATTAAAAATTTAATAATCTTCACGGAGTATTTCACTAATGTAATCAATACTTCGTTATTCAGTTTTATTGATATTTCCTTAGTGAATCATGTTGGTGCTCATGGAACTCTTGCTAACTTCACAATGTACGAATGATGTTTTCTAGAAAGTTTCGAATACATCGAAGATGAAAGTTTAAAATCAAACATATAATTGAATAATATACTTAGTTTATTATGAAATGGAATTCAATGAATTTGAAACTGAGATTGTAGTTAACGATGGTTATGTCGTTAATGAAGGATGTACATCATTGCACATTAGTAATATGAACTAACCGAGTAGTTAAGATTCACACATAATAGCTTAGTACGAAAAGATTTATTTTGATTTCAAAATTCATATATATATATATAAAATATACATATAATTTCTTTAGAGGGAATGAGTTAATACTTCATAACTCGTTGATACGATATGCGCGTTGTTGATTGGTGATGATGTTTGCGGTGATTATGGATCTGGCGGAGGTTGTGATGTTGTAGATGCTGCTGATGCTGACGATGCTGACGGTACTGACGGTACTGTTGATGCTGCTGGTAAAACAGATCTAGCTTGTAAATCGTGCACCATTCCGATCAGGGTTTTATTTCATCATTTCTATTCACTCACTCATCTGGTTTACAATTAGAACTGGAATAAGTAATCTCTAAGACTTTTAGAAACTACATATTCTCTGCAGAATATTTCTTCGATGAAATTATGAATCAATACTTCATCGTTTGTTGTTGTTGGTATTCCTTGGTATCTATGGTGCGTATGACGTTGATGTTCGAGGTACAAATTGTGATGTTGAGGTGTAGGATGCGGATGTTACTGTTGGTGGTGGTGATGATACTGTTGGTGTTGATGATGGTGGTACTGGTTATGCTGCCTGTGTTTGTAATCTTTGCAACATATTCTCCAAAGCCACTACCCGAGCGTGAAGCTCGTTGACTTCTTCTATTATACTGGGATGATCAGTGGTTCGGACGATCGGATAAATAAGATTTAGAATATGGGATAGTATATAATCGTGACGAGATACTCGGAAAATGAGAGAGAAAATGGTGTTTCGAATAGGTTCGCCGGTAAGTGCTTCAGGTTCTTCGCCAAGAGGTGAATGTGGTGGATGGAAAGGATCGTCTTTTTCTTGTCTCCAATGATTAAGTAGACTACGAACCCATCCCCAATTCCAGAATAGGTGATGGCTGATTGGTTGATCCATTCCGGTTACACTTTCTTCGGAGTTCAGGTGAATATCCATATCGGAATAGCTGTCGGAGTTTAAGGAATTTGAACTAGATACGGGATCTATCTTGTATAATTAGAGAGATAATTTTTGATATGAAATATTTTATAGAATTTAGATTGGTACTCTTCGATACATAATTTACATATGTATATATAATACCAAAATCTCGTAAATTACGGAGAAATTTTCGGAAGATGTCAGGAAAAGTTTACAGTAACAGATATGCTAAGATATGAATTTTGTCGATACACTATCTATGCAGTAAATGCAGTAAGACGTGTCTAGACTTAAGAATGATAAGCAAGTAATTTCTGACAAGAAATGATCGGTAAAAACAGATACGGTCATAGTCCAGACTCACTAATGCATCCTAACAATTACCAGTTAAACACACTAATGCAAATTCTGGTTCCCTATGACCTCAAGCTCTGATACCAACTGTGATCACCCGTCCAAATCCACTTGGACGAATACATCATTCATCGATTTCATAGTGAGGTTTTGACCTCTATATGATACGTTTTGTAAACATTGCATTCTTTTGAAAAGGCACACCATAAATAAATATATATAAATCCAAGGTTTTCGACGTCTGATGATTTCTACGTATAGACAATCACTGTATATAATAGTTTACAATACTACATCCGTTGATAATGCAGTCAAAATAAGATACACGGTGATGATTTTGTGAATGCAAAGTTTTCTTGAATAAAGCATGTATGACTCCATGCACATAGCTTGTATAACGTATAAGCAAATAGCGGAAGACTTCTAGGAACCTGAGAATAAACATACTAAAAATTGTCAACACAAAGGTTGGTGAGTTCATAGTTTTAATGTTGCGCATAATCTGTATATAAAGGTGAATCACAAGTTTTCAGTTGTTTCATCCAGAAACGTTTATCAAAATATTCTACGAAATTGAGCACCCTGGTAACTAAACTTAACGTATATATAAATTATACCCTTTGTATAATCATCTTAATAATACACGCAAACCAACGTGTATGCTTCTCAAATAGCATACGTGCGTTAAAAGGCTAGTGCTCTAGCTCGGACGGGGATATCAAGCCCTATGGATCTATATACTACTACTCGCGCCCACCAGTTCTTATAACTGACAGTTACTAGTTACCAAAGCTAAGGGATTTTCGGTTTAAACTCAGTGTAGAATTTAGTATGTACTTGTATCCATTGCGTTTAAAATAAATTGCATGTATTCTCAGCCCAAAAATATAGATTGCAAAAGCATTTAAAAAGGGAGCAAATGAAACTCACCTTAGCAGCATATAAAGTCGTTCACCAAAATGTGACTGAAACTCGGAATGCAAAATTAACCGTAGATCTCAACCTAGAGAATATATGTTGGTCAATAAATGTCTATCAAGCTAGGTCTGGTCATAGTGTATCACAATCCTAATACTCGAGATCGACATACAAAAGTTATCCAAAGTCGTTTCAAAAAGTCAATTTTGACAATAGTTCAACAAAAAGAGATGTACCTTATATAAGGATTCATTTACTCAGTTGGTAATACTCAAAAATCCAATTTATCAATCTTACAAACAAGTTGTTTAAATAATAATTGCAGATTCAAAAGCAATTCCAATTATCGTTAATCATAATTCAGTTGTCCATATCTTTTAATTCGTTCATCAAAATTACGCGATTCCTAAATGAAAAGTTATTGATTTTTCGACAGCTTTCCAAAAACATGCATATTATATACCTTTTATCAGTAACATATGTATTTAATTCGTGATTCGTCATAAATCGTTTAACGACAAAATTTATCGTACTAGCATGTATAATCCTATATACTCGAGCACTAGTCAGGGATACACTATTAATATATAATAGATAAGATATAAATGCTTACGTATCAATATTGTAGGAAAGTACGTAGATGCAACGGAGATGATAAACACTAGTTTGACTCACGAGTAAAACCCTCGAATCAATACCCATGACCTCCTTAGTAATAACCCATAATTTTCTTAGCTCTATCCCGCTCGTAAAAACTCATTTTTAAATTACTCAAACAGCACTCCGTCGTAGTATTTTATGTATAATAATAATACTAATAATAATAATAAGATTAATAATAATAATAATATTAATCTTTAATAATAATAGTAATAATAATAATAATAATAATAATAATAATAATAATAATAATAATAATAATAATAATAATAATAATAATAATAATAATAATAATAATAATAATAATAATATAAATAAGTAAATGATTACGGAGTATATTAAATGAATGAGACCAGAGCCAATTCGATCAATTTATAGGACTTGGCCTGAAAAAGTACCCCATGCGATCGCATGGCATTTGTGCTTCATGGCCATGCGATCGCATGACACCCTGGGACAGCTCACAATTGTTTAACTTTTAGCTCGTCGACATATTATTTTATTATATATAATATATATAATTTATATTTAATTTATATAATTAATTATATATTATATTATATTCACGTGCATAGTTGACTTGTAATTTTTGAACCGTTGACTCGTACGTTGTCACTCGACTTATGTCCCTGTTCCGGTTTTTCGAACGTCCTTTCGTACACTGAGAAAACTTGTACTTTACGTTTCGCGAATCGTACCTTTGTCAAAATATAGATTTAAATTATCCATAAATCATACCACTTGAAATATAACTTATACATTTGAGTGTTTTGGTCATTTACTTCTATAAATCATCGTCTCGTCTCGTTATTTATTAATATATATTTAATAATATTATTTTAAATCAAATCATTTTAAGATTATGTTAATATTTTATTTTATCACCTTGTAAAATATATATATATACATTTTCATTTTGAAATAGTGGTTTACTGTAGCAAAGTTACTGTAGCAAATAGTGATTTTCAAAAAAACACTGTAGCATTTTGGGTACTGTAGAAATTCGAAAATACTGTAGCAAATTAGTGTTTTACTTGTTCATCTTAAACGTTTTAGTTCACTTATCTAAATATCAATCGAATTAACAAACGAATGTTACTATCGTTTACTAAATAACTTGAAATCATATATATATATATATATATATATATATATATATATATATATATATATATTTATATATATATATATATATATATATATATATATATATATATATATATATATATATATATATATATATATATATATATATATATATGCACATTAAGTTATATATATATTGTTCGTGAATCGTCGAGAACAGTCAAAGAATAATTGATTATATGAATATAGTTCCAAAATTTTCGTGACTCAACATTACAGACTTTGCTTATCGTGTCAGAAATGTTTAATCATACAAAGATTAAGTTTAAATTTGGTCAGAAATTTCCGGGTCATCACACGAAGTAATATCGAATCCCTGTGTTCGTAACCCTCTAAGTTCTGACTTGAGCTTATTGACCTCGGTTCTGGGACGGTACTTCTCGTTCATCAAGTGCTTGAATGCTGACCACGGTAGCGCGTAAGCAGTATCTTGTCCCACTTGTTCTAGATAGGTATTCCACCATGTTAACGCAATAACTGTGAAGGTATGCGTAGCGTACTTCACTTTGTCTCCTTCAGCACACTTACTTATGGCAAACACCGATTCAACTTTCTCGGTCCACCATTTCAATCCGATTGGTCCTTCAGTCCCATCAAATTCTGAAGGTTTGCAGGCAGTGAATTCCTTGTAGGAGCATCCTACACGATTTCTTGCGCCGTTAGCTGTATTGCTAGATTCAGAGTTATTGTTGGTATGTAGCGCGGACTGTACTGCGGCTATGTTTGAAGCAAGAAAGGCACGAAATTCCTCTTCGCTCATATTCAAGGTGTGTCGAGTAGTCGGTGCCATTTCCTTCAAAATAGTCAAATGAAACAAGTTAATCATACAGAATATTAAGAGTAGTCAATAGTATCTCGTAGCATAATATGAACTCATTTATAAAAGCTTTTTCTTCATATTAGCGTTTTATAAGTTTAAATTCAGGTACTACCTACCCGTTAAGTTCATACTTAGTAGCTAATATACAATTCAACTACTACAATTCCATATGAAAAACTGATTATAATAATATATCACATACAAATATTCTACAAACTTACAACTTCGCTATATTACATATAACATGAAATAAAGTACACTATGATACAGGACAATTTTGAAGATAAATCTAGTTAATACGCAAGTTGTTCAGCAAAGAAAATAAAGACACGTAATTCATAAGTCCAGAAACAAGTCATGCATTCTGGTTTTACTAAGATGACTTCCCATCCTTGGTCTTGTGGAAAATAACCGTTATGACCATTGGCTAGGCAGCATGTTGTAATGTCGTCAAAAGGACGAGGGTTTTGTAATGTCCAACAGCCCCGTAATAATCTAAAAACCTTGTTTCTCACCCCAACTACTGAATCCGTCACTTGTGGGAAAGTTTTATTTAAAAGCTGCAATCCGATGTTCTTTTTCTCACTTTGGTAAGAAGCGAACATCACTAACCCGTAAGCATAACATGCTTCTTTATGTTTCATGTTAGAAGCTCTTTCTAATTCACGAAATCCTATGTTGGGATATGTTGAGTCAAAATAGGTTCTTAAACCGTAGCATAAAATTGCATTTGGGTTCCCCGCATTTAACGCTTTAAAGAAAACACGGTGTAACTTAAAGTCTCCCCAATGTGATATACCCCACGTATCAAAGGAAAGCCTTTTATAAACTAAGGCATTTCTGGAAAGTCTTTCAAATGTTTGACAAGTTAATTTCGCCATAACTAAATGTGCTGATGAATTCTGACCGACTCTGGACAAGATTTCCTCAATCATATCCTCTGGTAGGTCTTCTAAAATATTCGGTTGTCTACCCTTAACGTCCATTTTGTTTTTATACTATAAAATAGATAAGGATTAGATTCGTAATAACAAACAATACAAGCAATTTTTACATAGAACATAAAAGTACAAGCACACTACAATACATTTATTACACAACATGCTCACACCCCTCTAATCTGAATCACTGGTTTCTTCTTCTTCGAACTTGGTTCTTTTTCCTAATTTTCTAGGTATATATGATGTTCCTCTAATACGAGCCGTCGTTTTCCACATTGGTTTAGAAAAACCTGGTGGTTTAGAGGTTCTCGGGTTATTGTCACGATATTGAAAATACGGGTGTTGACGGTACATATAAAGTTCATCGGGGTCGGAATCAGATTTCTTTATTTTGATGCCTTTTCCCTTATTATTTTCTTTTGCCTCATTAAATTGGGTTGGGGTAATTTCTATAACATCATTGGAATCCTCATCAGGATCCGATTCATCAGAAAATTGGTAATTTTCCCAATATTTTGCTTCCTTAGCGGAAACACCATTGACCATTATTAACTTTGGTCCATTGGTTGAGGATTTTCTTTTATTTGATCGGTTTTCTGTGGTTCCTACTATTCCCCCCTCCGGAATCTCTTTTTCTTCCGGTTCCTCTTCTTCTGGTTCCTCTTCTTCCGGTTCCGTTTCCTCTTCTTCCGGTTCTTCGGGAACTTGTGAATCTTGCAAATATATATTCGACTCTTCATTATTATTAGGTGAGTCAATGGGATTTGTGCTAGAGGTAGACATCTATCACACAATATCAAACATGTTAAGAGATTAATATATCACATAATATTTACATGTTAATAATATATAGTTTACAACAAAAATGTTAAGGAATCATTTTTAAAGAAAACACGGTCGAAGTCCAGACTCACTAATGCATCCTAACAAACTCGATAAGACACACTAATGCAAATTTTCTGGTTCTCTAAGACCAACGCTCGGATACCAACTGAAATGTCCCGTTCATATTGATTATAAACGTTCCATATTAATTGATTTCGTTGCGAGGTTTTGACCTCTATATGAAACGTTTTTCAAAGACTGCATTCATTTTTAAAACAACCATAACCTTTATTTTATTAATAAAGGTTTTAAAAGCATTACGTAGATTATCAAATAATGATAATTGAAAATATACTGTTTACACATGACCATTACATAATGGTTTGCAATAGAAATATATTACATCGACATATGTTTCTTGAATGCAGTTTTTACACAATATCATACAAACATGGACTCCAAATCTTGTCCTTATTTTAGTATGCAACAGTGGAAGCTCTTAGTATTCACCTGAGAATAAACATGCTTTAAACGTCAACAAAAATATTGGTGAGTTATAGGTTTAACCTATATATATATCAAATCGTAACAATAGACCACAAGCTTTCATATTTCAATACACATCCCATACATAGAGATAAAAATCATTCATATGGTGAACACCTGGTAACCGACATTAACAAGATGCATATATAAGAATATCCCCATCATTCCGGGACACCCTTCAGATATGATATAAATTTCGAAGTACTAAAGCATCCGGTACTTTGGATGGGGTTTGTTAGGCCCAATATATCTATCTTTAGGATTCGCGTCAATTAGGGTGTCTGTTCCCTAATTCTTAGATTCCCAGACTTAATAAAAAGGGGCATATTCGATTTCGATAATTCAACCACAGAATGTAGTTTCACGTACTTGTGTCTATTTTGTAAATCATTTATAAAACCTGCATGTATTCTCATCCCAAAAATATTAGATTTTAAAAGTGGGACTATAACTCACTTTCACAGATATTTCCTTCCTTGGAAATAAGACTTGGCCACGGATCGATTCACGAACCTATACAAATATGTACATATATATCAAAGTATGATCAAAATATAATTACAACCATTTTTATTATGTTTTAAAGATTTGAGTGTATTAAGTCAGCTGTCCTCGTTAATAACCTACAACTAGTTGTCCACAGTTAGATGTACAGAAATAAATCGATATATATTATCTTGAATCAATTCACGACCCAGTGTATACACGTCTCAAGCTAGATCACAACTTAAAGTATATATATTTTTGGAATCAACCTCAACCCTGTATAGCTAAATCCAACATTACTGCATATAGAGTGTCTATGGTTGTTCCAAATAATATATAGACATGGGTCGATATGATATGTCAAAACATTTGTATACGTGTCTATGGTATCCTAAGATTACATAATATATTAGAATACATGTATAATACAATATAAGTTAGCTAGGATATGATTTGTATAGATTTGTTAAATATTTCCCGTAGCTAAAAAGATCAAAAATATCCAATCTTGTTTTACCCATAACTTCTTCATTTTAAATCCGTTTTGAGTGAATCAAATTGCTATGGTTTTATATTGAACTCTAATTTAATAATCCAAACAGAAAAAGTATAGGTTTATAGTCGGAAATTTAAGTTACATGTCAATTACTAAAGAGGTAGTCATTTCCGACGAAAGAACGACATCTTGATGACCATTTTGAAAAACATACTTTCACTTTGAGTTTAACCAAGATTTTTGGATATAGTTTCATGTTCATATGAAAAATCATTTTCCCAGAAGAACAACTTTTAAATCAAAGTTTATCATAGTTTTTAATTATCCAAACCAAAACAGCCCCCGGTTTCACTACGACGGCGTATATCCAATTTTATGGTATTCATCGTGTTTCCAGGTTTTAAATCATTAAGTTAGCATATCATATAGATATAGAACATGTTTTTAGTTGATTTCAAAAGTCAAGTTAGAAGGATTAACTTTTGTTTGCGAACAAGTTTAGAATTAACTAAACTATGTTCTAGTGATTACAAGTTTAAACCTTCGAATAAGATAGCTTTATATGTATGAATCGAATGATGTTATGAACATCATTAATACCTCAAGTTTTCTGTATAAAACTACTGGAAATGAGAAAAATGGATCTAGCTTCAAAGGATCCTTGGATGGCTTGAAAGTTCTTGAAGCAGAATCATGACACGAAAACAGTTCAAGTAAGATTTTCACTCGAAATAAGATTGTTATAGTTGTAGAAATTGAATCAAAGTTTGAATATGAATATTACCTTGAATTACAAAGATAACCTACTGTAAATAACAAATGTTCCTTGATCTTAGATGTGAAATGTCCCGTTCTTATTGATTAAAAACGTTCCATATTAATTGATTTCGTTGCGAGGTTTTGACCTCTATATGAGACGTTTTTCAAAGACTGCATTCATTTTAAAACAAACCATAACCTTTATTTCATCAATAAAGGTTTAAAAAGCTTTACGTAGATTATCAAATAATGATAATCTAAAATATCCTGTTTACACACGACCATTACATAATGGTTTACAATACAAATATGTTACAACAAAATAAGTTTCTTGAATGCAGTTTTTACACAATATCATACAAGTATGGACTCCAAATCTCATCCTTATTTAAGTATGCGACAGCAGAAGCTCTTAATAATCACCTGAGAATAAACATGCTTAAAACGTCAACAAAAATGTTGGTGAGTTATAGGTTTAACCTATATATATATATCAAATCATTATAATAGACCACAAGATTTCATATTTCAATACACATCCCATACATAGAGATAAAAATCATTCATATGGTGAACACCTGGTAACCGACATTAACAAGATGCATATATAAGAATATCCCCATCATTCCGGGACACCCTTCGGATATGATATAAATTTCGAAGTACTAAAGCATCCGGTACTTTGGATGGGGTTTGTTAGGCCCAATAGATCTATCTTTAGGATTCGCGTCAATTAGGGTGTATGTTCCCTAATTCTTAGATTACCAGACTTAATAAAAAGGGGCATATTCGATTTCGATAATTCAACCATAGAATGTAGTTTCACGTACTTGTGTCTATTTTCTAAATCATTTATAAAACCTGCATGTATTCTCATCCCAAAAATATTAGATTTTAAAAGTGGGACTATAACTCACTTTCACAGATTTTTACTTCGTCGGAAAGTAAGACTTGGCCACTGGTTGATTCACGAACCTATAACAATATATACATATATATCAAAGTATGTTCAAAATATATTTACAACACTTTTAATATATTTTGATGTTTTAAGTTTATTAAGTCAGCTGTCCTCGTTAGTAACCTACAACTAGTTGTCCACAGTTAGATGTACATAAATAAATCGATAAATATTATCTTGAATCAATCCACGACCCAGTGTATACGTATCTCAGTATTGATCACAACTCAAACTATATATATTTTGGAATCAACCTCAACCCTGTATAGCTAACTCCAACATTCACATATAGAGTGTCTATGGTTGTTCCGAAATATATATAGATGTGTCGACATGATAGGTCGAAACATTGTATACGTGTCTATGGTATCTCAAGATTACATAATATACAATACAAGTTGATTAAGTTATGGTTGGAATAGAATTGTTACCAATTTTCACGTAGCTAAAATGAGAAAAATTATCCAATCTTGTTTTACCCATAACTTCTTCATTTTAAATCCGTTTTGAGTGAATCAAATTGCTATGTTTCATATTGAACTCTATTTTATGAATCTAAATAGAAAAATTATAGGTTTATAGTCAGAAAAATAAGTTACAAGTCGTTTTTGTAAAGGTAGTCATTTCAGTCGAAAGAACGACGTCTAGATGACCATTTTAGAAAACATACTTTCACTTTGAGTTTAACCATAATTTTTGGATATAGTTTCATGTTCAAAATAAAAATCATTTTCTCAGAATAACAACTTTTAAATCAAAGTTTATCATAGTTTTTAATTAACTAACCCAAAACAGCCCGCAGTGTTACTACGACGGCGTAAATCCGGTTTTACGGTGTTTTTCGTGTTTTCAGGTTTTAAATCATTAAGTTAGCATATCATATAGATATAGAACATGTGTTTAGTTGATTTTAAAAGTCAAGTTAGAAGGATTAACTTTTGTTTGCGAACAAGTTTAGAATTAACTAAACTATGTTCTAGTGATTACAAGTTTAAACCTTCGAATAAGATAGCTTTTTATGTATGAATCGAATGATGTTATGAACATCATTACTACCTTAAGTTCCTTGGATAAACCTACTGGAAAAGAGAAAAATGGATCTAGCTTCAACGGATCCTTGGATGGCTCGAAGTTCTTGAAGCAGAATCATGACACGAAAACAAGTTCAAGTAAGATCATCACTTGAAATAAAATTGTTATAGTTATAGAAATTGAACCAAAGTTTGAATATGATTATTACGTTGTATTAGAATGATAACCTACTGTAAGAAACAAAGATTTCTTGAGGTTGGATGATCACCTTACAAGATTGGAAGTGAGCTAGCAAACTTGAAAGTATTCTTGAATTTATGTAACTAGAACTTGTAGAATATATGAAGAACACTTAGAACTTGAAGATAGAACTTGAGAGAGATCAATTAGATGAATAAAATTGAAGAATGAAAGTGTTTGTAGGTGTTTTTGGTCGTTGGTGTATGGATTAGATATAAAGGATATGTAATTTTGTTTTCATGTAAATAAGTCATGAATGATTACTCATATTTTTGTAATTTTATGAGATATTTCATGCTAGTTGCCAAATGATGGTTCCCACATGTGTTAGGTGACTCACATGGGCTGCTAAGAGCTGATCATTGGAGTGTATATACCAATAGTACATACATCTAAAAGCTGTGTATTGTACGAGTACGAATACGGGTGCATACGAGTAGAATTGTTGATGAAACTGAACTAGGATGTAATTGTAAGCATTTTTGTTAAGTAGAAGTATTTTGATAAGTGTATTGAAGTCTTTAAAAAGTGTATAAATACATATTAAAACACTACATGTATATACATTTTAGCTGAGTCGTTAAGTCATCGTTAGTCGTTACATGTAAGTGTTGTTTTGAAACCTTTAGGTTAACGATCTTGTTAAATGTTGTTAACCCAATGTTTATAATATCAAATGAGATTTTAAATTATTATATTATCATGATATTATCATGTATGAATATCTCTTAATATGATATATATACATTAAATGTCTTTACAACGATAATCGTTACATATATGTCTCGTTTAAAAATCATTAAGTTAGTAGTCTTGTTTTTACATATGTAGTTCATTGTTAATATACTTAATGATATGTTTACTTATCATAGTATCATGTTAACTATATATATATATATCCATATATATGTCATCATATAGTTTTTACAAGTTTTAACGTTCGTGAATCACCGGTCAACTTGGGTGGTCAATTGTCTATATGAAACATATTTCAATTAATCAAGTCTTAACAAGTTTGATTGCTTAACATGTTGGAAACATTTAATCATGTAAATATCAATCTCAATTAATATATATAAACATGGAAAAGTTCGGGTCACTACAGTACCTACCCGTTAAATAAATTTCGTCCCGAAATTTTAAGCTGTTGAAGGTGTTGACGAATCTTCTGGAAATAGATGTGGGTATTTCTTCTTCATCTGATCTTCACACTCCCAGGTGAACTCGGGTCCTCTACGAGCATTCCATCGAACCTTAACAATTGGTATCTTGTTTTGCTTAAGTCTTTTAACCTCACGATCCATTATTTCGACGGGTTCTTCGATGAATTGAAGTTTTTCGTTGATTTGGATTTCATCTAACGGAATAGTGAGATCTTCTTTAGCAAAACATTTCTTCAAATTCGAGACGTGGAAAGTGTTATGTACAGCCGCGAGTTGTTGAGGTAACTCAAGTCGGTAAGCTACTAGTTCGACACGATCAATAATCTTGAATGGTCCAATATACCTTGGATTTAATTTCCCTCGTTTACCAAATCGAACAACGCCTTTCTAAGGTGCAACTTTAAGCATGGCCATCTCTCCAATTTCAAATTCTATATCTTTTCTTTTAATGTCAGCGTAGCTCTTTTGTCGACTTTGGGCGGTTTTTAACCGTTGTTGAATTTGGATGATCTTCTCGGTAGTTTCTTGTATAATCTCCGGACCCGTAATCTGTCTATCCCCCACTTCACTCCAACAAATCGGAGACCTGCACTTTCTACCATAAAGTGCTTCAAACGGCGCCATCTCAATGCTTGAATGGTAGCTGTTGTTGTAGGAAAATTCTGCTAATGGTAGATGTCGATCCCAACTGTTTTCGAAATCAATAACACATGCTCGTAGCATGTTTTCAAGCGTTTGTATCGTCCTTTCGCTCTGCCCATCAGTTTGTGGATGATAGGCAGTACTCATGTCTAGACGAGTTCCTAATGCTTGCTGTAATGTCTGCCAGAATCTTGAAATAAATCTGCCATCCCTATCAGAGATAATAGAGATTGATATTCCATGTCTGGAGACGACTTCCTTCAAATACAGTTGTGCTAACTTCTCCATCTTGTCATCTTCTCTTATTGGCAGGAAGTGTGCTGATTTGGTGAGGCGATCAACTATTACCCAAATAGCATCAAAACCACTTGCAGTCCTTGGCAATTTAGTGATGAAATCCATGGTAATGTTTTCCCATTTCCATTCCGGGATTTCGGGTTGTTGAAGTAGACCTGATGGTTTCTGATGCTCAGCTTTGACCTTAGAACACGTCAAACATTCTCCTACGTATTTAGTAACATCGGCTTTCATACCCGGCCACCAAAAATGTTTCTTGAGATCCTTGTACATCTTCCCCGTTCCAGGATGTATTGAGTATCTGGTTTTATGAGCTTCTCTAAGTATCATTTCTCTCATATCTCCAAATTTTGGTACCCAAATCCTTTCAGCCCTATACCGGGTTCCGTCTTCCCGAATATTAAGATGCTTCTCCGATCCTTTGGGTATTTCATCCTTTAAATTACCCTCTTTTAAAACTCCTTGTTGCGCCTCCTTTATTTGAGTAGTAAGGTTATTATGAATCATTATATTCATAGATTTTACTCGAATGGTTTCTCTGTCCTTCCTGCTCAAGGCATCGGCTACCACATTTGCCTTCCCCGGGTGATAACGAATCTGAAAGTCGTAATCATTCAATAATTCAATCCACCTACGCTGCCTCATATTCAGTTGTTTCTGATTAAATATGTGTTGAAGACTTTTGTGGTCGGTAAATATAATACTTTTGACCCCATATAAGTAGTGCCTCCAAGTCTTTAATGCAAAAACAACCGCGCCTAATTCCAAATCATGCGTCGTATAATTTTGCTCATGAATCTTCAATTGTCTAGATGCATAAGCAATCACCTTCGTCCATTGCATTAATACACAACCGAGACCTTGCTTTGATGCGTCACAATAAATCACAAAATCATCATTCCCTTCAGGCAATGACAATATAGGTGCCGTAGTTAGCTTTTTCTTCAATAATTGAAATGCCTTCTCTTGTTCATCCTTCCATTCAAATTTCTTCCCTTTATGCGTTAATGCAGTCAAGGGTTTTGCTATTTTGGAGAAATCTTGGATGAATCTTCTGTAGTAACCAGCCAATCCTAAAAACTGGCGTATGTGTTTCGGAGTTTTCGGGGTTTCCCACTTTTCAACAGTTTCTATCTTTGCCGGATCCACCTTAATACCTTCTTTGTTCACTATGTGACCGAGGAATTGAACTTCTTCCAACCAAAATGCACACTTTGAAAACTTAGCGTACAATTCTTCCTTCCTCAATACTTCTAACACCTTTCTCAAATGTTCACCGTGTTCTTGGTCATTCTTTGAGTAAATAAGTATGTCATCAATGAAAACAATGACAAACTTGTCAAGGTATGGTCCACACACTCGGTTCATAAGGTCCATGAACACAGCTGGTGCATTAGTTAAACCAAACGGCATGACCATAAACTCGTAATGACCGTAACGTGTTCTGAAAGCAGTCTTTGGAATATCATCTTCTTTCACCCGCATTTGATGATAACCGGAACGTAAGTCAATCTTTGAATAAACAGACGAGCCTTGTAGTTGATCAAATAAGTCGTCGATTCTCGGTAGTGGGTAGCGGTTCTTGATGGTAAGTTTGTTCAACTCTCGGTAGTCGATACACAACTTGAATGTACCATCTTTCTTCTTGACAAACAAAACAGGAGCTCCCCACGGTGATGTGCTTGGTCGAATGAAACCACGCTCTAAAAGTTCTTGTAATTGGCTTTGCAGTTCTTTCATCTCGCTGGGTGCGAGTCTGTAAGGAGCACGAGCTATTGGTGCAGCTCCTGGTACAAGATCTATTTGAAATTCAACGGATCGATGTGGGGGTAATCCCGGTAATTCTTTCGGAAATACATCGGGAAATTCTTTTGCAATGGGAACATCATTGATGCTCTTTTCTTCAGTTTGTACTTTCTCGACGTGTGCTAGAACAGCATAGCAACCATTTCTTATTAGTTTTTGTGCCTTCAAATTACTAATAAGATGTAGCTTCGTGTTGCCCTTTTCTCCGTACACCATTAAGGGTTTTCCTTTTTCTCGTATAATGCGAATTGCATTTTTGTAACAAATGATCTCTGCTTTCACTTCTTTCAACCAGTCCATACCGATTATCACATCAAAACTCCTTAACTCTACTGGTATCAAATCAATCTTAAATGTTTCGCTAACCAGTTTAATTTCTCGATTCCGACATATATTATCTGCTGAAATTAATTTACCATTTGCTAATTCGAGTAAAAATTTACTATCCAAAGGCGTCAATGGGAAACTTAATTTAGCACAAAAATCTCTACTCATATAGCTTCTATCCACACACGAATCAAATAAAACGTAAGCAGATTTATTGTCAATAAGAAACGTACCCGTAACAAGCTCCGGGTCTTCTTGTGCCTCTACCGCATTAATATTGAAAACTCTTCCACGGCCTTGTCCATTCGTGTTCTCCTGGTTCAGGCAATTTCTAATAATGTGGCCCGGTTTTCCACATTTATAACAAACTACATTGGCATAACTTGCTCCGACACAACTTGCTCCGCCATTACTCGTTCCGACACCATTTGTTCCTTTCGTTCTATTAACCCCTGGTCCGTAGACCTCACACTTTGCCGCGCTATGACCATTTCTTTTACACTTGTTGCAAAATTTGGTGCAGAACCCCGAGTGATACTTTTCACACCTTTGGCATAGCTGCTTCTGATTGTTGTTGTTGTTGCGGTTATTATTGTTGTTGGGATGATTGTTGTAGTTGCTGCTGTTGTTGTTGTTGTTGTTGTTGTTGGGCCGTTTGTTGTAGTTGCGATTGATGTTGCGATTGTTGGAATAATTATTGCGCTTATTGTTGTAATTGCTGTTGTTGTTGTATTGGTGATTCTTATCACTGTTTTCCTCCCACTTTCTTTTAACTTGCTTCACATTGGCTTCTTCAGCAGTCTGTTCTTTAATTCTTTCTTCAATCTGGTTCACTAGTTTGTGAGCCATTCTACATGCCTGTTGTATGGAGGCGGGCTCGTGTGAACTTATATCTTCTTGGATTCTTTCCGGTAATCCTTTCACAAACGCGTCGATCTTCTCTTCCTCATCTTCGAATGCTCCCGGACACAATAGGCACAATTCTGTGAATCGTCTTTCGTACGTGGTAATATCAAATCCTTGGGTTCGTAACCCTCTAAGTTCTGTCTTGAGCTTATTGACCTCGGTTCTGGGACGGTACTTCTCGTTCATCAAGTGCTTGAATGCTGACCACGGTAGTGCGTACGCATCGTCTTGTCCCACTTGCTCTAGATAGGTATTCCACCATGTTAACGCAGAACCTGTGAAGGTATGCGTAGCGTACTTCACTTTGTCCTCTTCAGTACACTTACTTATGGCAAACACCGATTCGACCTTCTCGGTCCACCGTTTCAATCCGATCGGTCCTTCGGTTCCATCAAATTCCAAAGGTTTGCAGGCAGTGAATTCTTTGTAGGTGCATCCTACACGATTTCCTGTACTGCTAGATCCAAGGTTATTGTTGGTATGTAGCGCAGCTTGTACTGCGGCTATGTTTGAAGCTAGAAAAGTACGGAATTCCTCTTCATTCATATTCATGGTGTGTCGAGTAGTCGGTGCCATTTCCTTCAAAATAGTCAAATGGAACAAGTTAATCATACAGAATATTAAGAGTAGTTAATAGTATTTCGTAGCATAATATGAACTCATTTATAAAAGCTTTTTCTTCATATTAGCGTTTTATAAGTTTAAATTCGGGTAGTACCTACCCGTTAAGTTCATACTTAGTAGCTAATATACAATTCAACTACTACAATTCTATATGAAAAACTGATTATAATAATATTTCGCGTTCAAACTTTTATACAATATTTTACAAACTTACAATACCGCTTATTTTACATAAAGCATGAAATATAGCACACAATAACTTTGATACAAGATAGTTTTGAAGATAATTCTAGCTAGTACACAAGTCGTTCAGCAAAGGCAATAAAGACACGTAATTCATACGTCCAGAAACAAGTCATGCATTCTGGTTTTACTAGGACTACTTCCCATCCTTGGTCTTGTGGAACATAACCGTTATGGCCGTTGATAAGACAGCGTGTTGTAACGTCGTCAAAGGGACGAGGGTTACGTAATGTCCAACAGTCCCATAACAATCTAAAAACCTCATTTCTTACCCCAATTACCGAATCCGTCACTTGTGAGAATGTTTTGTTTAATAGTTGTAGCCCGATGTTCTTGTTCTCACTTTGGTGAGAAGCGAACATTACTAATCCGTAAGCATAACATGCTTCTTTATGTTGCATGTTAGCCGCTTTTTCTAAATCACGAAGTCCAATATTCGGATATATTGAGTCAAAATAATTTCTTAACCCATTGCGTAAAATAGCATTTGGGTTCCCCGCAATATATGCGTCAAAGTAAACACATCGTAACTTATGGATTTCCCAATGTGATATCCCCCATCTTTCAAACGAAAGCCTTTTATAAACCAAGGCATTCTTGGAACGTTCTTCGAATGTCTTACAAACTGATCTCGCCTTAAATAATTGTGCCGAAGAATTCTGACCGACTCTAGACAAGATTTCATCAATCATGTCTCCGGGTAGGTCTCTTAAAATATTGGGTTGTCTATCCATTTTGTGTTTTTATACTGTAAAATAGACAAGAGTTAGATTCATAAAAAAAAAAAATACTTATTAATACAAGCAATTTTTACATATATCATAAAGCATAAGCACACTATATTACATATATTACACCACACGAATACAACTATCTTATTCCGACTCGCTTGTTTCTTCTTCTTCGGTTTTGGTTCGTTTTGCCAAGTTTCTAGGGATATATGATGTTCCCCTAATACGAGCCGTCGTTTTCCACATTGGTTTAGAAAAACCTGGTGGTTTAGAGGTTCCCGGGTCATTGTTACAACTTAAGGACTTCAGGGGTTGACGATACATATAAAGTTCATCGGGGTTGGGATTAGATTTCTCTATTTTTATGCCCTTTCCCTTATTATTTTCTTTTGCCTTTTTAAATTCAGTTGGGGTAATTTCTATAACATCATCGGAATTCTCGTCGGAATACGATTCATCGGAGAATTGGTAATCCTCCCAATATTTTGCTTCCTTGGCGGAAACACCATTGACCATAATTAACCTTGGTCGGTTGGTTGAGGATTTTCTTTTACTTAACCATTTTATTATTTCCCCCACCGGTTCTATTTCTTCATCCGGTTCCGATTCTTCTTCCGGTTCCGATTCTTCTTCCGGTTCCGACTCTTCTTCCGGTTCCTCTTAGGGAACTTGTGAATCAGTTCACGAATCATTCCAATTTACATTTGACTCTTCATTATTATTAGGTGAGTCAATGGGACTTGTTCTAGAGGTAGACATCTATCACATAATATCAAACGCGTTAAGAGATTAATATATCACATAATATTCACATGTTAAAAATATATAGTTTCCAACAAAATTTGTTAAGCAATCATTTTTCAAGTAAACACGGTCGAAGTCCAGACTCACTAATGCATCCTAACAAACTCGATAAGACACACTAATGCAAAATTCTGGTTCTCTAAGACCAACGCTCTGATACCAACTGAAATGTCCCGTTCTTATTGATTAAAAACGTTCCATATTAATTGATTTCGTTGCGAGGTTTTGACCTCTATATGAGACGTTTTTCAAAGACTGCATTCATTTTAAAACAAACCATAACCTTTAATTCATCAATAAAGGTTTAAAAAGCTTTACGTAGATTATCAAATAATGATAATCTAAAATATCCAGTTTACACACGACCATTACATAATGGTTTACAATACAAATATGTTACAACAAAATAAGTTTCTTGAATGCAGTTTTTACACAATATCATACAAGTATGGACTCCAAATCTCATCCTTATTTAAGTATGCGACAGCGGAAGCTCTTAATAATCACCTGAGAATAAACATGCTTAAAACGTCAACAAAAATGTTGGTGAGTTATAGGTTTAACCTATATATATATCAAATCATAATAATAGACCACAAGATTTCATATTTCAATACACATCCCATACATAGAGATAAAAATCATTCATATGGTGAACACCTGGTAACCGACATTAACAAGATGCATATATAAGAATATCCCCATCATTCCGGGACACCCTTCGGATATGATATAAATTTCGAAGTACTAAAGCATCCGGTACTTTGGATGGGGTTTGTTAGGCCCAATAGATCTATCTTTAGGATTCGCGTCAATTAGGGTGTCTGTTCCCTAATTCTTAGATTACCAGACTTAATAAAAAGGGGCATATTCGATTTCGATAATTCAACCATAGAATGTAGTTTCACGTACTTGTGTCTATTTTGTAAATCATTTATAAAACCTGCATGTATTCTCATCCCAAAAATATTAGATTTTAAAAGTGGGACTATAACTCACTTTCACAGATTTTTACTTCGTCGGGAAGTAAGACTTGGCCACTGGTTGATTCACGAACCTATAACAATATATACATATATATCAAAGTATGTTCAAAATATATTTACAACACTTTTAATATGTTTTGATGTTTTAAGTTTATTAAGTCAGCTGTCCTCGTTAGTAACCTACAACTAGTTGTCCACAGTTAGATGTACAGAAATAAATCGATAAATATTATCTTGAATCAATCCACGACCCAGTGTATACGTATCTCAGTATTGATCACAACTCAAACTATATATATTTTGGAATCAACCTCAACCCTGTATAGCTAACTCCAACATTCACATATAGAGTGTCTATGGTTATTCCGAAATATATATAGATGTGTCGACATGATAGGTCGAAACATTGTATACGTGTCTATGGTATCTCAAGATTACATAATATACAATACAAGTTGATTAAGTTATGGTTGGAATAGATTTGTTACCAATTTTCACGTTGCTAAAATGAGAAAAATTATCCAATCTTGTTTTACCCATAACTTCTTCATTTTAAATCTGTTTTGAGTGAATCAAATTGCTATGGTTTCATATTGAACTCTATTTTATGAATCTTAACAGAAAAAGTATAGGTTTATAGTCGGAAAAATAAGTTACAAGTCGTTTTTGTAAAGGTAGTCATTTCAGTCGAAAGAACGACGTCTAGATGACCATTTTAGAAAACATACTTTCAATTTGAGTTTAACCATAATTTTTGGATATAGTTTCATGTTCATAATAAAAATCATTTTCTCAGAATAACAACTTTTAAATCAAAGTTTATCATAGTTTTTAATTAACTAACCTAAAACAGCCCGCAGTGTTACTACGACGGCGTAAATCCGGTTTTACGGTGTTTTTCGTGTTTTCAGGTTTTAAATCATTAAGTTAGCATATCATATAGATATAGAACATGTGTTTAGTTGATTTTAAAAGTCAAGTTAGAAGGATTAACTTTTGTTTGCGAACAAGTTTAGAATTAACTAAACTATGTTCTAGTGATTACAAGTTTAAACCTTCGAATAAGATAGCTTTTTATGTATGAATCGAATGATGTTATGAACATCATTACTACCTTAAGTTTCTTGGATAAACCTACTGGAAAAGAGAAAAATGGATCTAGCTTCAACGGATCCTTGAATGGCTCGAAGTTCTTGAAGCAGAATCATGACACGAAAACAAGTTCAAGTAAGATCATCACTTGAAATAAGATTGTTATAGTTATACAAATTGAAGCAAAGTTTGAATATGATTATTACCTTGTATTAGAATGATAACTTACTGTAAGAAACAAAGATTTCTTGAGGTTGGATGATCACCTTACAAGATTGGAAGTGAGCTAGCAAACTTGAAAGTATTCTTGATTTTATGTAACTAGAACTTGTAGAATATATGAAGAACACTTAGAACTTGAAGATAGAACTTGAGAGAGATCAATTAGATGAAGAAAATTGAAGAATGAAAGTGTTTGTAGGTGTTTTTTGTCGTTGGTGTATGGATTAGATATAAAGGATATGTAATTTTGTTTTCATGTAAATAAGTCATGAATGATTACTCATATTTTTGTAATTTTATGAGATATTACATGCTAGTTGCCAGATGATGGTTCCCACATGTGTTAGGTGACTCACATGGGCTGCTAAGAGCTGATCATTGGAGTGTATATACCAATAGTACATACATCTAAAAGCTGTGTATTGTACGAGTACGAATACGGGTGCATACGAGTAGAATTGTTGATGAAACTGAACGAGGATGTAATTGTAAGCATTTTTGTTAAGTAGAAGTATTTTGATAAGTGTATTGAAGTCTTTCAAAAGTGTATAAATACATATTAAAACACTACATGTATATACATTTTAACTGAGTCGTTAAGTCATCGTTAGTCGTTACATGTAAGTGTTGTTTTGAAACCTTTAGGTTAACGATCTTGTTAAATGTTGTTAACCCAATGTTTATAATATCAAATGAGATTTTAAATTATTATATTATCATGATATTATCATGTATGAATATCTCTTAATATGATATATATACATTAAATGTCTTTACAACGATAATCGTTACATATATGTCTCGTTTAAAAATCATTAAGTTAGTAGTCTTGTTTTTACATATGTAGTTCATTGTTAATATACTTAATGATATGTTTACTTATCATAGTATCATGTTAACTATATATATATCCATATATATGTCATCATATAGTTTTTACAAGTTTTAACGTTTGTGAATCACCGGTCAACTTGGGTGGTCAATTGTCTATATGAAACATATTTCAATTAATCAAGTCTTAACAAGTTTGATTGCTTAACATGTTGGAAAAATTTAATCATGTAAATATCAATCTCAATTAATATATATAAACATGGAAAAGTTCGGGTCACTACAAGATGATTACTTGGAATGGATTAGAAAGCTTGGAAGTAGACTTGCAAACTTGGAAGTATCCTTGATTTTTATGAAACTATACTTATGGAATTTATGAAGAACACTTAGAACTTGAAGATGGAACTTGAGAGAGATCAATTAGATGAAGAAAATTGAAGAATTAAAGTGTTTGTAGGTTTTTTTGGTCGTTGGTATATGGATTAGATATAAAGGATATGTAATTTTGTTTTCATGTAAATAAGTCATGAATGATTACTAATATTTTTGTAATTTTATGAGATATTTCATGCTAGTTGCCAAATGATGGTTCCCACATGTGTTAGGTGACTCACATGGGCTGCTAAGAGCTGATCATTGGAGTGTATATACCAATAGTACATACATCTAAAAGTTGTATATTGTACGAGTACGAATACGGGTGCATACGAGTAGAATTGTTGATGAAACTGAACGAGGATGTAATTGTAAGCATTTTTGTTAAGTAGAAGTACTTTGATATGTGTCTTTAAGTCTTTCAAAAGTGTAAGAATACATATCAAAACACAACATGTATATACATTCTAATGGAGTCGTTAAGTCTTCGTTAGTCGTTACATGCAAGTGTTGTTTTTGAAACCTTTAAGTTAACGATCTCAATTAATGTTGTTAACCCAATGTTTATTATATCAAATGAGATGTTAAATTATTATGTTATCATGATATTATGATGTATGAATATCTCTTAATATGATATATACATTAAAATATCGTTACAACGATAATCGTTACATATAAGTCTCGTTTCGTAATTCTTGAGTTAGTAGTCTCGTTTTTACATATGTAGTTCATTGTTAACACACTTAATGATATATTTAAATATCATTTTATCATGTTAAATATAGTGTATCAATATCTTAATATGATACATATGTATTTAGTAGACGTTATCATAAGGATAATCGTTATATATATCATTTCGAGTTTCTTAACTTAGTAATCTCATATCTTATGTATATCACACATTGTTAATATACTTAGTGAGATATCACACATTGTTAATATGCTTAGTGAGATACTTACTCATCATAATCTCATGTCAACCATATATATATGTCTATATATACCACAACATGTAGTTTTTACAAATTTGTAACGTTCGTGAATCGCCGGTCAACTTGGGTGATCAATTGTCTATATGAAACTTATTTCATTTAATCAAGTCTTAACAAGTTTGATTGCTTAACACGTTGGAAACATTTCGTCATGTAAATATCAATCTCAATTAATATATATAAACATGGAAAAGTTCGGGTCACTACATAACGTCCAGCACTGTTGACCTCAGGTCAATTGGTGGTATAATAATGATCTCGACAATTACATATGTATTGTCTCGGGGTAAAATCATTTAGTTTTGATATTATACGCTCATGGCATACTTTTGATATACATGATATATCGTCTTTTATTAAATCTTGTGATCTATTACTGAAATCATTATTTATGACAAACCTATGAACTCACTCAACCTCGTGTTGACTTTTTAAAGCATGTTTATTCTCAGGTACTTAAATATTGCTTCCGCTGTATATCTGCTGCTTTGATGATGATTGCTTGCTATGCTTGGAGTCTTCATTACATATCATATCAATTAAAGACAATTAATGTTCTAAATACAATATAATCTATTTATCTTCCGCTGCCAAAGTCAATAAAACGTCTCATATAGAGTCGTTCTCGTTTATACAACTGTGATTTGATATAATTAGTCACAAATACCCCAGGCCCTATTTGGGGGTGTGACATATAGCACCAAGAATACAAAAAGTCTAACCGCGGAAGCACCAACGTCTAAGCACCTGAGAAATACATGCTTTAAAATGTCAACACGAATGTTGGTGAGCTATAGTTTTATTGTAAACAGCAATGTAATGTAGACCACGAGATTTCATATTCAAAACAGTATCTCAAATCCGTATGATAAAGTATATGCTTATCCGTGGGCACTCGGTAACTAACTTAACAAGTAATATATCACCACCTAAAAGTTCACTTGGCGAGTGCGTATGTTTACGAAGTATTAAACACCCGTTAAATGCTAGCGCGACTAGCCCAAGTGAGGATGTCAAACCCTATGGATCCATATCTAATATTCGCCTCTACCGGTTCATAAACCAATAGTTAAACGTTACCAAGCTCAGGGGAATCTTTGCACCGTTATGTCACCCACACATATATAAAGTTTCAGTACTCGTGTCTAGTATGTAAAACATAAAAAACGCATGTATTCTCAGTCTCAAAAATAGTTAAAGTAAAAAGGGAGCTATAACTCACAGTGAACAATGCGGTAAAAGTCGATACGAAATGTAAGCAAGTAGTAAGTCGGTCCAAACAAGTAAGTTGGTTGATCCAAAAGGTCCTCAACCTAAGTCAATGGTTACTAAGTGAGTAAATCGTCCCCAAAAGTTTAAAAGTAAATAAGTTAAGTCTTAAGTATCATCATCGTCATCATTTTACGTAAAAGATAAAGTAAGTTTTCAACAAGAATAGAGATCGAAACAAAGGGCTGACTTCGGACAGCTGCTGCGACCTCTATACAAACTGAAATTTTGCGCGGCCAGTGGCCAAGGCTCCATTTGTGATTCCTCTTACTGCTTTCCAATTTTCAGATCCTACCTCGATGTCGTTTGACCGTGGCGACGGTTCAAGCGCGAGTAGGTCATAAATTTCAGCACGTCGTTACAAAGGCGTAGTGATTTTCGAAAGGCTATAAATCCTAAACCTTATATCGGATTTAGGCGAGTCTTGAACGAAAATTCATCTACTCAAACCGAACTATCTGAAAATCAACTTTCCCGAAGTCCCAGGAGTCTGTTCAGACCCTGAAAAACAGAAACAAGTGCTCCGGTGGGTTTCTTGGTGTTTGATGCTCATCACGGTTCTCATCCTTGATGCGTATAAGCCTCAAGTGTACAAATCTTTGATGTTTTAGCATCATTATGACCAAGTTTTAACCATCAACACACAACTAAAAGTAAAAGCTAACTTTCTATATGTTTTGAACATCAAAGTTGTCTCTTTATTGTATAAACACAATAAAGCTTCAACCTTTGTCCTTTTGACACAAGTTTATGCATCTTCATCATATGAGATGATGAAGACTTGATTTTTATCACCATAAAAATCATAAAAGGTTCCAAGTAAGTGAGATCTACAATAATAACTTAGATCTCAAGTGTTAAGAAACCCTAAGCTAGAAAGCTTGGATTTTTACAAGATTAATGAGACCATAAGCTAGAAAGCTAAGATCTAGTAAAAGTAATGAGATCATAAACTTGAAAAGCTTAGATCTAAACAAAATAATGAAACCCTAAGCTAGAAAGCTTGGATCTTTAATGTTCTTGAAGATCCTTAAAGCAAAAAGCTAGATCTACAAGTTACATGAAGATCATAAACACAATTTTTGATCTTTTAACAAAATAAAGTGATCTTAAGCTTCAAAACTTAGATCCAACAAAGTAATGAAGATTCAAAGCTAAAAAGCTTAAATCTTTCATGTTCTTGAAGGATTCAAATCAAAGTTTGAATCTACAAGATATAACAAGATCAAAAAGCTAAAAAGGTTGATCCTTTGATGATGATGATGATGATGATGATGATGATGTCGAAATTAAAGAAGAAAAAGAAGAAGAAATAAAATTCAAGAACTTACAGTTTTAGTGTGAGAAGACTAGAGAGAAAATTAGAGAGCAAATGTGTGTAAAATGAGAATGAGATCAAGTGTGAAATGGAAGAATGAGGCTTGATATTTATAGTGGTGGTGGTGCTAGGTGGCTATAGGTTATGGGAGGGGACAAGGGGACAACTTTTTACTTTTTGCATGGTGGTGGTCTAAAGGTGGTGCTTGTTGTTGGGATCCCATGCAACATGTGTAGTAATGGTTAACAAAAATGCTAGTATGTTGGCTCATCTTAATGCATTTTTGTCCTACATCTTAATGGATCATAAATCCATTAAAGTTGGGCTAATTTAATGGTCCATTAACTAGAGTAGGGTGGGTCTAAGTCCATTAAGGTAAAAAGTCCAATAAGACTAACTAGTGTGCATTAGTAAATTACTAAGCGTAATTAAGCAACCAATAAGCCAAGTAATTATCATTAGAAAATAACAATTAGTATTACGTAGTCGTAATATTCCAATTATGACAAAAGTTTAACGTGTACAAAGTACATAGCTCGTTTTAAACGACAAGTGACACTAGCGATCGTAAAAGCATTCGAGGATCAAGTTAAGTGATTACACACTTAATAGCACGTTGTAAGATATTAACGAAAGTAATTAATCATGAATAAAGATCCCAGAGCATAAACTAGCTCAGTACGCACATATACGCAAATTCGTGAAAGTATAGAGCACAAAAATATAAGTCGAAAAAGTCGGGTCGTTACATTACCCACCCGTTAAAGAAAATTTTGTCCCGAAATTTTGAGGAGGGACTAACAACGGTACCGAATTTGAAGAAGAAGGAGCATATCAAAATTCCGAGAGACTCGTGGGCTCAGAAGTGAGCTATTTACCTTGAAAGGTACTTGGGCGTATAAAAGTAAGAATAGGTATATGTCATTAATTAAGTCTCTTGACCTTAAGATCAACAAATGACTTCGTTTCTTGTTAACATGAATATATCATCTGAATATATATCCACAAAAGGAAAGACGATGTTTTTAGCCTTACAGGCATCTTCAGTAAGCTGGATACATGAAATGCATCATGAATGTTACCAAACTCATCTAAAACATTGAGCGCTTATGTCGCAATACAAAGGTAACAGATAGAATGGAAAACATGGTGATCACAACCATGTGATTTGATGTCTGGATAGTGTTAGCCACGGATTTTACTAACCTCTTAATTTTGGAAGGAGACCATAGGCATAAAGAACCCGATATTTAAGAACGTTTGATTTGAATAAATGAATTTAAATTTTAGCTGAAAGTGTCTAGTCAGACTTACATGCAATGCAAGCCATAATTATTTATAGCGTCTTCAGGATGGTCTGAACGAACAATGAAAGATATCACCCAGTTCAACATACTGCATTTAAACTTATCCTGGGATGGAATGAAAGCACAATTCCATAATGTAACTATATGATGTCAGTTACATGCTGAAGTTAGGGTTAACATCGACTAGAACAACATATAGTTGCAACCAATGAAGGCAGAAATATATAGAATAACCACATTATTGTTATAGATGTTTTAAGCAGTCCCTTCCAAGAGGATAACAAGATTCATAGATTTTTAAGGTATTTTTCATTATATTTTCGAAAGGAAATCGTACGAAAGGTGTGATCTTTGAACAAGAATGAACTCTTCGTACAACGAGCGAGTTGATCTGAATTTATCCTTATACTTAAGATGATGCGCAGATCAGAAGATACGTGAACCCTTGGTCATAAAGAATGGTTTACTTCAAGTGAAAAGAATCTCAAAAATGATTTCTTGTACCTCAACATACTGATTCATAGAGAGGATGTTTACGAGGGTGTTGCGATTAGCCGTGAAATATTGAGAGTAGAAACCACCTAGTGTCTTTCCTACAATAGGGTGACCACTGAGTATACCTCAGAAAACTGATTTATCGGCCCGCATTTTTGCCATGTCTAACCTTAAAAGGAACATTTTATGAGCGCAAAGACTTCCTAACAAATTTTATAAAACTGTCATCCAAAGTGGCTCAAGAGTTTTTAACAAAGATCTTTATGGTAAGCTTCATCCCTAAACGGAGGACGAGAAGAAGTGTGATCCATAGATGGTGTAGACTAATACGAAAACCTTTAATAAAATCAACCAAGGAAGTTTTGAAAAACCTTTAAACATTTGATGTGACAACATAAACGGAACGAAGTTCTTAGTAAATTTAGAAGTATGTACAACGTGTACCATTTTGCACAAAACTATTTGACTTAAGTTAAACAACTCAATAAAGGAGCGATTTTTAAAGATTTGAAGGTACCACTTAGTATGTACTAACTAAAATAGTAAAGATAAATTTATTAACTTGCTTATATACATACATATATGATTTTATAAATCGCATAAGTGACAGAAAAATTTTATTACTTTCATTTGTCAATAAATCTCATGAGGACCGTACAAATAAACAACGTGTAAAAATTTCTGATAAACATAGTTTTTCGTATTTAAGAGGTTACGAGTTGAAAAAGATCGAGTGAAAAATCTTTGAATTATCGGGTGACATGGTACTAGGTAATGAAAACTAATGAATTTAATGTAGTTTTGATAACTATCAGTACATAGGTCTTTGGGCCAAAAATGTTCACGTGCGAAGCCGTTGCTAAAAAGTGAGGTATGAAGGATAGAGCATGAGGATGAGAAGTTAATCGCTTCTTGACTTGCAAAATGTCAAACAGGTTATGACTAATATTAAAGTCGGAATACTGATGGAGTTAATATCACTAAACGAGAATCTCTTGGAATAAGTCAGGACTCAGAGTTATGTAAGAAAGAGCATCGCTCCAACAGGTGTGGCAAATAAGATCCCTGGGGTAACGCAATAATTTTGAATGGTTTAAGTGTTAGTGGATGCCCAAAGGCTCTAAATGACATGGCAGCAAGTGCCTTTATCACACACACACACACATGAATCTCTCGATTTCGATGGTTGTAAAGTCTTCATGATGACTTGGATACGAATAACACAAAAAATTTTATATAACAAGCAACGAAAATTTTATAGAAATCGTTTAAGGTGACAATGTAAGAAAAGAAACGAAGTTCTTAGTAAACTAGAGTTATGTACAACATGTACTATTCTAAGTAAAATATCTTTTGATAAAAGAATTGATTTGTAAAAGTGAAAGTAAAATTTCATATGTGCTAGTCAAAAATAAGTAATTATTTACTTTATTATATATAACATATACGGTTTCTAAAATTTGTACGAATGGCAATAAAATAAATTTATTTTCATAAAACTTTGAGAGGATTGCACAGTAAAATAGTGTGTGTAAAATTTTGGCAAACAAAATTTTCATATTTCGGAGGTTACAAGTTGGAAAAAGATTGATGAGAATCGAGTAAAAGATTTTTGAAAACTTCGGGTGATATTTGAGCAGCAATGTTATGAGGTAATGAAAACTATTGATTTTAAATGTGGTTGATGACTATTAGTAGGGCATAAGTCCTTCGACCAAAAATGCTTAAGTGTGAAGCTGTTGCTTATAAGTGAGATACGAATGGGAGAGTATGAGGATGAGAATTAACCACCCATTGATTTTGGGGAAAAAAAATTTGAACTGATATGAGTAATATCGAAGTAAGAAGGATGATGGTGTGATTATCATCAAATAAGAAATCTATCGGAATAAGTTAGGATTTAGAGTCACGTAAGAATGAGTATCAAATAAGATTCTCGGGTAGTCTTTAATATAGAATTTGAATTGCTGAAGTGACGGGATACAATTTCCTGTATCGTTGTGCAAGTTTGTCCATTGTATCAGTTTTCTTCATGGCTAGAAAGTGAGCAGTTTTGGTGAGACAGTCAACAATAACCCAGATAGGGTCATAACCGCCTACCGTTTTCGGTAGCTTCGTGATGAAATTCATTGTTATTCCTTCCTATTTCCATTGTGAGATTTCGGATTGTTGAAGTAACCCAGATGGCTTTTGGTGTTCGACTTTGACCTTGAAACAAGTCAGACACTTCCCAACATAAGTAGTAATGTCCTTTTTAAGGTTCGGCCACCAATATTGTTCCTTGAGATAGTGGTACATCTTACCAGGTCCGAGATGAATCGAATACCGTGACTTATGGGTCTCGTCTAGAATAAGGCCTCGTAAATCCTCACAACTGGTACCCAAATTCTTTCGGCGAAATATCGGAGTCCGGTCTCTTTAACCTCGAATCGAGAGACGAGAATGTTCTAGCATTCTTGAGCAATATTCTCCTCAGTCTCCAATTTCTTCACATGTGCCAAAATAGCAAAACACCATTTTCTCATGACCTTTTGTGCCTTCATGCAACTAATAAGGTTCATCTTCGGGCTACTTCTCTCCCCGTAACTATTAATGGCTCACCATTCTCGCGAGGTATACGAATAATCTTCTCACTATAAATAACTTTCGCTTTCATCCTTGAAAGCCAGTCCATTCCAACTATTACATCAAGCTTTCCAAATTGATGGGTGTTAGGTTAATCTTAAGGTTCATTCCAACCAAATCTTATTATACTACCGTGAAAAATTATATCAATCTTCTCAAATAACATCTGCTTATGCTTAGGTAACTAATCCTTTCCAACTACTACTTTAAAAGTTCCAAGTTTTGTTGAAATGAGGTCATCTCTAAATAACCCACCTGTTAATTTTAAGGTACTACCTTAAATTATTCCTCTATCTCTGCCAGCTTACCATTAGCTTGTCCTATAGAATACTTAACTCTCATGGTTGTTAATAGCTTATTAGTCATAACACTAAGGTTCTTAGATATAAGGTTTCTATGGCTCTAGTATTAAACAACTTCGAGACAATAAAACATTGTAACAAAACGTACCCTAACTAAAATCAGGATCCATGCGAGTCTCCATATCCCTACCTCTAACAGACCATAATGCGTATACTCAAGTGGTTCCTACCAAAATTTTCTTTGAACCACTTCATATTCCTTATGTAGTAACATTGGAACTTCTGCATGATTTACTTCAATATAATCACGCTGGCCGGGTGTCATTATATTGTACTAAATCGTACGTTCATTCCAATATCACTCCATATGGTCAATGTAACATGATCATTTCAAGTACTACTCAATTTCATCTAACGGTGCTTTATCTATGCTATCTCAAACAAAATCTATATAATTAATCTCACGGCTTCTCGGTGTAGGTGTGTAGGTTTCGTAGGTCATGCATCAATGCCTAAATGTCCCGACATTTCTTCAAAATGTTCGGGTTTAGGTAATGTCGTTAGGTTCCTTTCTAGAAATTCAATCTGGGTCTCGTGTCGAGTTGTACGTGTAACAAGTAGTAATATGATATGTCTTGAGGCGACTCCCAAGTCTTTGGGTATGGCTGAGCATCAGCAGAAGACACTCTGACCTTGTGAAAGGAGATGCCTTCCCAAATTCTCCAATGCCTAAGAGTGTTAGGGACCTAAGTCAAGAAGTGTCGTTAGATCGTCGAGTAGTGGTGAAGGATGAAAGAGATAAGTGACGGTCATGAAAGCATATGGGATACGGGTCAACTTGCGGAAACTGAACAACCTTCTAATGTACATACGTTTTATGTGGCTAATTAGGGTGAGCTCGGGGGGTGGGGTGAGGTGCGGTTACTCCGACAAGTCCTCACATATCTCCTCCTCTGAGGATCAACTTTAGTGGGCGTGTAATCCGAGGGGTACTCTTCCTAGATTGCGTGAAGTAATGTTTCAATCTCTCGAACAGTGGAACGGTAGTAACAGGTGGATTACATTACTAGTTCTTAGGGTTAGACGAGTGGGAAAAGGGTTCAAAAAAACATCTGAACTAGGAAAGATAAATTTTCCAAGTCGGTACAGCGAATTGCAGACATGTAGCAAGAAACATCAGCCTAGATAATCTATAGCAGTACATAGCATGGCAATAATAACAGTATCGTACAGAAGTAACATGCAATCAAAAGCATATAGTAGCATGAAGTAGCGAGAATAAGCAATAGCATACAGTAAGATCATATAGCAGTAAAAGTAAGCAGTAGCATGCAGTAGTTCCGCAGAAACAAGTAAACGAGCAAGTTGTAGATTAGTCCTATTAGTGAATCCTACTCGACTCGGTCAAGACACATTGATGCAACCTAATTCCCTACAACCAATGCTTTGATACCAAATGTGACGCCCCGTACAAAATCAGCGTGTACGGATCATCAACAACAGGATCTTTACACGGTTACAACACTATATGCTGTTTTAAAACAAGTTTTGCATTCGTGAAAAGGTAACGTTTTTACCAACGTCAAATGTTTTACAAAAGATGACATCTTTACCAACGTCAAATGTTTTACAAAAGATGACGTCTTTACCAACATCAAATGTTTTACAAGGATAACGTGCTTCTACGAATAGAAAGCGTTAACATAAGTACGTGACACAAAGGTCATTACAAAACCATTGTTCAAATGAAACATAAGTTGTGAATGCAAAGTAAAAGTTTCATGATTGAGACTTCTCTAAACAATGCAGCGAAAGTCTAACATAGCGAGTCTGTAACAGCAAGTCTATAGCACCAAGACTAACACAGCAAGTCTAACAGCGAAAGCAACAACGTCTAAGCACCTGAGAAATACATGCTTTAAAATGTCAACACGAATGTTGGTGAGCTATAGTTTTATTGTAAACAACAATGTAATGTAGACCACAGGATTTTGTATTCAAAACAGTATCTCAAATCCATATGATAAAGTATATGCTTATCCGTGGGCACCCGGTAACTAACTTAACAAGTAATATATCACCCCCTAAAAGTACACCTGGCGAGTGCGTATGTTTACGAAGTATTAAACACCCGTTAAATGCTTGCGTGACTAGCCCGAGTGGGGATGTCAAACCCTATGGATCCATATCTAATATTCGCGTCTACCGGTTCATAAACCAATAGTTAAACGTTACCGGGCTAAGGGGAATCTTTGTGCCGTTATGTCACCCACACATATATAAAGTTTTAGTACTCGTGTCTAGTATGTAAAAAATAAAAAGCGCATGTATTCTCAGTCCCAAAAATAGTTAAAGTAAAAAGGGAGCTATAACTCACAGTGAACAATGCGGTAAAAGTCGATACGAAATGTAAGCAAGTAGTAAGTCGGTCCAAACAAGTAAGTTGGTCGATCCAAAAGGTCCTCAACCTTAGTAAATGGTTACTAAGTCAGTAAATTGTCCCCAAAAGTTTAAAAGTAAATAAGTTAAGTCTTAAGTATCATCGTCGTCATCATCTTACGTAAAAGATAAAGTAAGTTTTCAACAAGAATAGAGATCGAAACAAAGGGCTGACTTCAGACAGCTGCTGCGACCTCTATACAAACTGAAATGACGCGCGACCAGTGGACAAGGCTCCGTTTGTGAGTCCTCTTACCACTATCCAATTTTCAGATCCTAACTCGATGTTGTTTGACCGTGGCGACGGTTCAAGAGCAAGTACGTCAGAAATTTCAGCACGTCGTTACAAAGGCGTAGTGATTTTCGGAAGGCTATAAATCCTAAACCGTATATCGGATTTAGGCGAGTCTTGAACGAAAAGTCATATACTCAAACCGAACTATCTGAAAATCAACTTTCCAGAAGTCCCAGGAGTCTGATCAGACACTGAAAAACAGAAACAAGTGCTCTGGTGGGTTTCTTGGTGTTTGATGCTCATCACGGTTCTCATCCGTGATGCGTATAAGCCTCAAGTGTACAACTCTTTGATGTTTTAGCATCATTATGAACAAGTTTTAACCATCAACACACAACTAAAAGTAAAAGCTAACTTTCTATAAGTTTTGAACATCAAAGTTGTCTCTTTATTGTATAAACACAATAAAGCTTCAACCTTTGTCCTTTTGACACAAGTTTATGCATCTTCATCATATGAGATGATGAGGACTTGATTTTTATCACCATAAAAATCATAAAAGGTTCCAAGTAAGTGAGATCTACAATAATTACTTAGATCTCAAGGGTTAAGAAACCCTAAGCTAGAAAACTTGGATTTTTACAAGATTAATGAGACCATAAGCTAGAAAGCTAAGATCTAGTAAAAGTAATGAGATCATAAACTTAAAAATCATAAATCTAAACAAAATAATGAAACCCTAAGCTAGAAAGCTTGGATCTTTAATGTTCTTGAAGATCCTTAAAGCAAAAAGCTAGATCTACAAGTTACATGAAGATCATAATCACAAGTTTTGATCTTTTAACAAAATAAAGTGATCTTAAGCTTCAAAACTTAGATCCAACAAAGTAATGAAGATTCGAAGCTAAAAAGCTTGAATCTTTCATGTTCTTGAAGGATTCAAATCAAAGTTTGAATCTACAAGATATAACAAGATCAAAAAGCTAAAAAGGTTGATCCTTTGATGATGATGATGATGATGATGTCGAAATTAAAGAAGAAAAAGAAGAAGAAATAAAATTCAAGAACTTACAGTTTTAGTGTGAGAAGACTAGAGAGAAAATTAGAGAGCAAGTGTGCGTAAAATTGATGTGTGAAACGTGGTATTTGAATTGTTGTATGGAAAATACCAGTTTTAAAGATTACACACACTAACTGGCAGTGTACCCGATCGTGTAGTAGTATACTTAATGGTAAAATTCGTGTATCGTTCCAAGGACAGTTATATGTGCAAGTTAAGGTTGTATAAACTAAATTGAGTTTTAACTAGATAAAATGAAATCAAACAAATACAAGATATTGGGTTGCCATTTAACGATGGACAAATCAATAAAGGAATAAGTTTAAAGGACAATATTTTTGGTATTTTAGATTTATAAAAATGAAAAGATAGTTTTTATATCAAATTAAACAAATATGCTCATCTAGACTTTTTAACCTCGAATGTTGATTGTTGTTTTAGGATTAAGACTGGATTGATTGACTACGTACGAGAACTAATTAATTGGTTTACCAAGAGTAGGCTTGTGCAAACACTCAAACGGGATTACACGACGCAAGTGATGTTCTTGTCATCTAAGACCTCCTATTTGTAATCAATTAATTCAACTAGCCTAAAGTATTGAATGATGATCATGCCAATGATGTGTTGATCATGATCCACTCCTACGTCAACTAATGGTTTTGCTTAGTTGATTCCCTTGGTCCGGTTAAATGCCCAATTTACCCAACCCAAGTAATCAATTTAATGTAGCAATAGGATCCTTATAAACGTCACTAGATAAGGCAAATTACTAACACCTATTAGTTATATGGAATTAAGTAATGAAAATATGTATAACAGATTCTAGTTAATTGATCGTTATCCTAGACAACTATACATATCAATTAAGCTATCCGAAAGTATCTACAAGTGTCGTTCTTACATTCCTATATAGATTAATCGTTTGAACGCAACTTACCCCTTTTGGTAAAAGACGGGCAAACACTTGTCACTGGGTGCAAATCAATATACTAAATCAACAAGATGGTGTTTCTTAGTTGAACAAGTATACTGACTAATTGAATTGAAAAGATTAAACTTAACAAGAATGGTTCTTATATTCAAACATCAAACTATCATGCATAAGAACAATCAATCAACAAAGGTAAACAATCAACATCTCGATTATTAATCTAGACAAGCATAAAAAGAACTAGCTAACAATCATATTTAAAGACAATAACAAACTGAAAACAAAGATAGAATTCATTGAACTAACAAGAATTGACCTCTTGAAGCAATCTTAGATGATGATCCTGATGATTCTTGATTCCGGATTGAAATGATGGATTAGGTGATGTTGGATTACTCCAAGGATTACCTTGAATCGTAACCTCTGCCTCTGAAAATGACTGTGTAGTGGTGTGTTTTGAATGAGGCTGGATAGGGTTTTAAAAAGGGAATAATCTGCACCGAAAGTGGAGTGTGCCGAGCGCACTATTTTGGCTGCACTGAGTGCACTATTTTGAATGAGGCTGGATAGGGTTTTAACCGGGCGCCCCCTGACGCGATATTAATATCGGTCTTTCATGACAATTTGTACATTTTAATTCAAGGGTTAAAACTGCGAAGACTAAGCTATCGCGTGGGACAGATCCTGCTCCAGCTTATTCACCGTAATCGGTCTTACACTGGATAGCGACTTGGATTTACCCTACCAAGTTTATTTTCGGGTTTGAAAGTTCAAGACTTTCCTTCCCACTTTACCTTTATATCGTGAAATGATATTGGTATGAAATGACATAGTTTAGGAAGTTTGCTATATCAAGTAAGGTAACATTCGGAAGACTTTACTTCCTTCAAGGATGGACTAGATACATCCTTTAGGTTTAGTGACATTATTCTTTTTTCTTTCATGCCAAAAGTATTTTAAACATTTTTTTTAGCAAAATTTGGTAATAGTAATTCGAAAAGATTGGTAAAATCCCCCACACTTGGCTTTTTCGTTAAGACTTTTATTTCAAAAAATTTTAAAATTTCCCATTAAATTACGAAAATGAGCCAAGTTGAATACTGTTTGAATACCCGCGAGAATTTATACCATCCCCCACACTTAAGATTAAGTAATGCCCTCATTACTTAAAATCAGTAAAATTTAAATTCGAGAGGGCAATAGTGAGAAAAAGGAGTTCGAAAAACCTAGGTACAAAAACCTGGACATCGTGGAATATAGGTGAGCGATGGTGCATCCTTCATTCCTTGATCTTCATCACACAAATTCTAATTTTATAGGTACCTTGCTGAATTTTAATGCTAGTGTCACTAAAACCTTGAAAAACATCGTGCACTTTTATTAACGCATCATGCAGTCGACTTGACCCCAAATTTAATGCCTAGTGGGGTTAAACTCCCCTACACTTAATCGGACGAGACGTGAAGTCGGTGGAAAAAGTTCCACGAATCAGAATAGTGAGCCAATCATTTACACCTCGGGTGGTGTATATTATATGTGATAAATCCTTTTTTAGTTTCCCGAAAAAGGATAACCTAACCCGAGGGTTAACACATGACTCCCCTCTAAGTGCGGTTTTCAGTAAAAATTTTATTCTTGTTGGTGGATCTTGGTCAAATGGGTCTTTATAGATTGTTGATAATGCTAAAAACGAACATATATTTCATAGCATTATTCCTCAAGAAAGACAAGCTTTTAGTTGCAATTGTTCTATTTACAAGTGATATTCGTTTAAATAATAAAAGGTGAAGACAAAAGACAGATTCGACGAATTGAAGACGCAAACGACCAAAAAGCTCAAAAATACAAAATACAATCAAAGAGGTTCCAATTATTGATAAGAAACGTCTCGAAATTACAAGAGTACAAGATTCAAAACGCAAAGTACAAAATATAAAATTTTACGCAAGGACGTTCGAAAATCCGGAACCGGGACCAGAGTCAACTCTCAACGCTTGACGCAACGGACTAAAAATTACAAGTCAACTATGCACATGAATATAATATAATATATAAATAATTCTTAAAAATTATATATATATTATATTAATATTTAAAATCGTCGGCAAACAAAGAGCCAAGGATGAATGAGCTGTAAAAACGAACTCCGCGACTCGCGGAGTTCGAAGGCCAAATGTACCGCGAGTCGCGGAGATTACCTGGACAAAAATTCCTATAAAAGCAAACGAATTCTGATCATTTTCATAATCCAATATCCATCAATCTCTCTATCTATATACGTAATATTTATATTTATAATTTATATTTTAATTTTAATCCTAATAATAAGGGTATGTTAGCAAATGTTGTAAGGGTGTAAGTCGAAATTCTGTCCGTGTAACGCTACGCTATTTTTAATCATTATAAGTTATGTTCAACCTTTTTAATTTAATGTCTCGTAGCTAAGTTATTATTATGCTTATTTAATCCGAAGTAATCATGATGTTGGGCTAATTACTAAAATTGGGTAATTGAGCTTTGTACCATAATTGGGGTTTGGACAAAAGAACGACACTTGTAGAAATTAGACTATGGGCTATTAATGGGCTTTATATTTGTTTAACTAAATGATAGTTTGTTAATTTTAATATAAAGATTTACAATTGGGCGTCCCTATAAATTACCATATACACTCGATCGGACACGATGGGCGGGGTATTTATATGTACGAATAATCGTTCATTTAACCGGACACGGGAATCGATTAATAGCCACTAGAATTATTAAAACAGGGGTGAAATTATGTACAAGGACAATTGGCATAATTCATAACAAAGTATTAAAACCTTGGGTTACACTCAGTCGACATTCTGGTGTAATTATTAAACAAAGTAATAAAACCTTGTTATAGTTTAAGTCCCCAATTAGTTGGAACATTTAACTTCAGGTATAAGGATAATTTGACGAGGACACTCGCACTTTATATTTATGACTGATGGACTGTTATGGACAAAAACCAGACGGACATATTAAATAATCCAGGACAAAGGACAATTAACCCATGGGCATAAAACTAAAATCAACACGTCAAACATCATGGTTACGGAAGTTTAAATAAGCATAATTCTTTTATTTCATATTTAATTTCCTTTATTTTATATTTAATTGCACTTCTAATTATCGCATTTTTATTATTGTATTTAATTGCACTTTTAATTATCGTACTTTTTAATTATCGCAAGTTTATTTTATCGCACCTTTATTATTCGCAATTTCATTATCGTTATTTACTTTACGCTTTAAATTAAGTCTTTTATTTATTTAATATTTTATATTTTGTTTTAACTGCAACTAAAGTTTTTAAAATCGACAAACCGGTCATTAAACGGTAAAAACCCCCCTTTATAATAATAATATTACTTATATATACATTTGTATTTTTATAAAAGTAAACTAATATAGCGTTAAGCTTTGTTTAAAGATTTTCCCTGTGGAACGAACCGGACTTACTAAAAACTACACTACTGTACGATTAGGTACACTGCCTATAAGTGTTGTAGCAAGGTTTAAGTATATCCATTCTATAAATAAATAAATATCTTGTGTAAAATTGTATCGTATTTAATAGTATTTTCTTGTAAAATTTAATAGTATTTTATACCCCTCTGCTCAAACTATCAAGTATTTTTGGCGCCGCTGCCGGGGATTCGCTTAAAAGCCGGAAGCGCAACGCTAATATAAAAAAAAAAGATTTTTATTTTTAGTTTACTTTTATAAAAATACATTTTTGTAAAAAAAATACGTTTTTAATTATTCGAAAATATAAAAAGAAAACAAAAATATAAATATTTTTAAGAGTTTGTTAAATATTTAAGTTTTATAAAGTTTCTTTATTTTTATTTTATAAAAATATAAGTTTTATTTAAATATTTTGTGTTTATTTAGAACATATAAAAAAACCGAAAAAAAAAATTTAATATATATATAAATCTATTTTTAAGATATTTTTAAAATTATAAAGTAGTTCTATTTTTATTTTAGTTTTTAAATATAAGTTTTTATTATATAAATATTTTGATTTAAACAGAAAATATAAAACAGAAAAACAAAAACGTCGAATTAAAAAACTGTACCAGAGTTGAATTTTGGAACCCCGCGACTCGCGGAGTTTGCAGCCTCGAATACCGCGACTTGCGGAGACAGTCTGACACGGGTACACAGAAGCCGTATCAGCATTAATTACGGGTTTTTATTAATTATATTTAAACTTAAACCCTAATTAGGGTATATTTATTATAATATTTAGTTTTTATTAGTTTATTTTGTTTTAATTAGTTTAATAAAATATAAAATTAATAGTTTTAATAAATAATTAATATAAAAATAATATTTTTATAAAAATTGTACTTTTTACAACTTTTTGTATATTTTTATATTTTGTCCCTTTTTAATCGTTTTAGCGTAATATTTGTATTCTTCGCTAGTATTTAGTTTTAAACTTAGTTTTTGCCATAGTTATTTTTACTTCTAGATTTTTAGGCTTTGACGTAGAATTCCTTAAGTGGTTTTTCTTTAGACTAAGATTTAGGTACTTTAGAATTTTGCGACGCCTTTTTAAGTTTTAGTTTCTTTTTAAGTTATTTCCATTTGGGATTTAGTTTTTCCTGTAAGCTTTAATATTTTTAGACGACTTTTACCTATGTATCAATTATCATTCCAATTAGTAATCTCAATTTGCGATTATAATTTTAAGTTAGTTGTAGTAATAAGGTTAGGTTAGTCAAGTGTTTTTAAGTGTTATAAGTTTCTTTTATTTTTCCGTCACCTTTTATTTTTCAACCATTTTTCTTTTTCGACGAATTTTTTTTCTTTCTTATTTCTCGCTATTCTAGTTTTAGGACATAGATTTTTATTCTACTTCTTATCTAAATTTCTTAAAATTACGAAAATTTATTTTAAGTGGTTAAATTGATAGACATCAAAATTTTCTGGTTCGTAGTAATAGTTGGATTTGTACGTGGACCGGGTTATTGGAGTCAAACAGTCCTCAATTATATTGAGACCAAACGAATCCTGCCCCTCTGCTGCATCTTTTGGCTATTCGAAACGTGGGCAAAATCAGAAAAGTCTATTGATTGGATAACTTATTATAATTTTTCTTTCCTTTTAAAAACTAATAGGATATTCAGTAAATGCACCGAGCAAGACGTTCACCACCTTTTGTACGTTCACCACCTGTAACTAGATCAAGACATTTAGCAAATATTACTGCCGTTGATTTTTCTTTAGAATCGTCATCCAGTCGACCAAGTACTCCAGTTCAAATTTTCGATAATCCATTTTTTGAACCCGACCTCACAATTGAGAATCCGGAGAATATTCAAGGACGATTCGTAGATCCTGAACCACTAAATTTTCCTCCGGAACCACCAATCATTCAAATAGAGATTGTTGAGGAACGAACCATTAAATCAGAATCCTCTAGTGATTCCGATTCAACAAATTCAATTATGGAAGTAACAGAACCATTAAGTATGGAAGACCGAATGAGAGCTAAACGCACTGGCCAAGGTTACGCAATTACTCATCCAGACATTAATGCGCCAGATTATAAAATCAAAGGACAAATTCTACACATGGTGACTAATCAATGCCAATTTAGTGGTGCGCCGAAGGAAGATCCAAATGAACATCTACGTACCTTTAATAGGATCTGCACACTATTTAAAATCCGAGAAGTGGAGGATGAACATATATATCTCATGTTATTTCCCTGGACTTTAAAGGGAGAAGCCAAAGATTGGTTGGAATCGTTACCTGAAGGGGCGATTGATACATGGGATGTTTTAGTTGAAAAATTTCTTAAACAATTCTTTCCGGCATCTAAAGCCGTAAGACTTCAAGGAGAAATTGTTACGTTTACACAGAAGCCAAATGAAACTCTATATGAGGCGTGGACAAGATTTGGAAAGTTATTAAGAGGATGTCCGCAACATGGTTTAGATACCTGTCAAATAGTACAAATATTCTACCAAGGATGCGACATCACTACAAGGAAAGACATAGATATAGCAGCTGGTGGTTCTATTATGAAGAAAACCGAAACTGATGCTTACAAAATTATTGATACCACTGCTTCCCACTCACATGAGTGGCACCAAGAAAAAGATATCGTTAGATCATCTAAAGCAGCTAGAGCCGATTCTAGCCATGACTTAGATTCCATTTCCGCAAAGATAGATGCTGTGGAGAGACGAATGGAAAAGATGACTAAAGATATTCACTCAATACGAATTAGTTGTGAGCAGTGTGGAGGACCACATTTGACAAAAGATTGTCTTAGTATTGAATTAACAATAGAACAAAGAGAGAATATTTCATACATAAACCAAAGGCCTAGAAATAATTATCAGAATAATTATCAACCGCCAAGACCGATTTACAATCAAAACCAGAATTATAACCGAAATATTCCATACAACAACCAACAAGGTCCTAGCAATCAACAAGTATCCAATAATACTTACAACCAGCAAAGACCTAATTTTCAAAACAAACCACCACAACAAACCGATGATAAAAAGCCGAATTTAGAAGATATGATGACGAAGCTAGTTGAAACTCAAACGCAGTTTTTCACATCTCAAAAACAAACTAATGAACAAAATGCTCAAGCATTTAGAAATCAACAAGCTTCTATTCAAAATCTGGAACAAGAAGTAAGTAACCTAGCAAGGTTAATAGGTGAAAGAAAATCGGGAAGTTTACCTAGTGATACAAATGCTAACCCCCGGAATGAAACAGCTAAAGCCATTACCACAAGAAGTGGTACAACACTTAAACCACCTGAAATACTTGTAACTTCTGATGAAGCTATTCCTACTCCACAAGAACCACAACCTAATAAAGATAAGGAAAAAGAACCGGTAGTTGAAAAGGTTAATGAAGATAACACAATTAAGGATAAACCTTATGTTAAACCATACCAACCACCACTTCCTTACCCGAGTAAAATGAAGAAAGAGAAACTTGAAGCTGAGCAATCCAAATTCTTGGATATGTTTAAACAGATAAATGTAAATCTTCCTTTCATTGATGTGATTTTAGGAATGCCTAGATATGCTAAATTCTTGAAAGATCTAATCTCAAATAGAAAGAAAATGGAAGAACTCTCGGTTGTTACCATGAATGCTAATTTTTCAGCAGTGCTGTTGAATAAGATACCAGAAAAACTATCTGATCCAGGAAGTTTCACAATTCCATGTTTTCTGGGTAGTCTTAGTTCAATAGAAGCATTGGCAGACTTAGGTGCTAGTATAAATCTAATGCCATATTCACTATACGCTAAACTAGACCTTGGAGAATTGAAACCAACCAGAATAAGCATACAACTAGCCGATAGATCAATAAAATATCCTAGAGGGATAATGGAGAACATGCTAGTTAAAGTTGGTACTTTAGTATTTCCAGTAGATTTTGTTGTTCTGGACATGGAAGAAGATTCTCAAGTTCCTCTCATATTAGGAAGACCATTCTTAAACACGGCTAAAGCAATGATAGACGTGTTCGGTAAGAAATTGACCTTAAGTATAGAGGATGAGAGTGTTACCTTTTCAGTTGATAGAGCAATGCAACAACCACAATCTGCAGATGATACATGTTATTATATTCAAACTATAGATGCATATGCAGAATTATTAGAAGAATTTTCAGAATTACAAGTAACAGGAGAATGTTCTTTAGGAGAAGGTAATGAACCAATTGATGAAGTTGAAATGTTAGCTACACTTATAGCTAATGGATATGAACCAACAACAGAAGAAATTCAAATGCTAAAAGAAGAAGACAGATATCGATATAAATCATCGATAGAAGAACCACTGAAATTAGAGTTAAAGCCACTTCCAAACCATTTGGAATACGCTTATTTACATGGTGAATCTGAATTACCTGTAATAATATCGTCTTCTCTTACTGAAAATGAGAAATCACAACTCATTTCTGTGTTGAAAGCTCATAAACCAGCCATTGCATGGAAGATTCATGATATTAAAGGAATAACTCCTTCGTATTGCACACATAAAATCCTTATGGAAGAAGGTCATAAAACGTATGTGCAACGCCAACGAAGACTAAATCCTAATATGCAAGATGTAGTTAAGAAAGAGATTATTAAACTGCTAGATGCAGGTCTAATTTATCCAATCTCTGATAGTCCATGGGTAAGCCCAGTTCATTGCGTGCCTAAGAAGGGTGGCATGACTGTCATTACAAATGAAAAAAATGAGCTTATTCCTACTAGGACTGTAACAGGATGGCGTGTATGTATTGATTATAGAAAATTAAATGACGCCACCAGAAAAGATCACTTTCCCTTACCTTTCATTGATCAAATGTTGGAAAGATTAGCCGGAAATAGTTACTATTGTTTTCTAGATGGATTTTCCGGATATTTTCAAATTCCAATAGCACCCGAGGACCAAGAGAAAACCACATTCATGTGCCCTTATGGTACTTTTGCTTACAAACGCATGCCATTTGGACTTTGCAACGCCCCTGCAACCTTTCAAAGGTGTATGATGGCGATTTTTCACGACATGATAGAAGAATGCATGGAAGTTTTCATGGATGACTTTTCAGTCTTCGGTGATACATTTGAATCATGTCTAGCTAATCTTGAACGAATGCTTATTAGATGCGAATAATCAAATCTAGTACTTAATTGGGAGAAATGCCATTTCATGGTTAAAGAAGGCATCGTTCTTGGACATAAAATTTCAAAAGAAGGAATTGAAGTGGATAGAGCTAAAGTAGATGTAATTGCTAAACTTCCACATCTCACCAATGTGAGAGGAGTTAGGAGTTTTCTAGGGCATGCTGGTTTTTACCGAGGTTTCATAAAAGATTTTTCTAAAATTTCCACTCCTATGAATAAACTCCTAGAAAAGGATGCTCCATTCATCTTTTCAGATGAGTGTATCAAATATTTTAATATTCTTAAAGAGAAACTCACTAATGCGCCGATCATGATAACACCAAATTGGAATCTACCATTTGAACTAATGTGTGATGCAAGTGATTTTGCAATGGGAGCCGTTTTGGGACAAAGGATTGAAAAACGATTTCAACCTATATATTATGCTAGTAAGACGTTACAAGGAGCACAAACGAACTATACAACTACTGAAAAAGAACTCCTTGCTATTGTCTTTGCTTTTGACAAATTTCGATCATATCTCGTTCTAGCAAAAACGGTGGTTTATACCGACCATTCTGCTCTTAGATACCTATTTTCAAAACAAGATGCTAAACCAAGATTAATCCGTTGGATCTTACTCTTACAAGAGTTTGATATTGAAATCCGAGATAAAAGAGGAGCAGAAAATCTCGCCGCTGATCATCTTTCTCGTCTTGAAAATCCCGAATTAGAAGTTCTAAATGAATCGGCCATACAAGACAACTTTCCTGATGAATATCTATTGAAGATAGATTATAAAGAAATTCCATGGTTTGCAGACTATGCAAACTATTTAGTATGTGGATTCCTTGAAAAAGGATTATCGTACCAAAAACGAAAGAAATTCTTCAGTGATATAAAACACTATTTCTGGGAAGATCCACATCTGTTTAAAAGTTGTCCCGATGGAATAATACGCCGATGTGTATTTGGAGATGAAGCTAGTAAAATTTTAAACCATTGTCACACAGGACCAACAGGAAGGCATTATGGGTCTCAACTAACAGCAAGAAAAGTTTATGATGCTGGATTCTATTGGCCTACAATTTACAAAGACTCACACCTTCTTTGCAAATCCTGTGATGCTTGTCAAAGGGCCGGAAAAATAAGTCAACGTGATGAAATGCCACAAAATGTCATCCAAGTATGTGAAGTATTTGACATTTGGGGTATTGACTTTATGGGTCCATTTCCAAAATCTCATAAAAATCTATATATACTCGTAGCCATTGATTATGTATCTAAATGGGCGAAAGCACAAGCTCTCCCAACTAACGATGCACGAGTTGTAGTCAACTTTTTAAAACGTCTTTTTACAAGGTTTGGAACACCGAAAGCTTTAATAAGTGATCGGGGTACTCATTTCTGTAATAATCAACTTGAGAAAGTTCTTAAAAGATATGGAGTAACTCATAAAATCTCCACCGCATATCATCCACAAACAAGTGGACAAGTTGAAAATACCAACCGAGCTTTAAAACGTATTCTAGAGAAAACCGTAGGATAAAATCCGAAGGAATGGTCCATTAAATTGGAGGATGCACTCTGGGCTTTTAGAACAGCATACAAAACTCCAATTGGAACCACACCTTTTAGACTTGTTTATGGAAAAGCATGTCATCTTCCAGTAGAAATTGAACACAAAGCATTTTGGGCTTTGAAGACATGTAATCTTGATATACATGAAGCTGGACGTCTACGATTAAGTCAACTAAACGAATTAGAAGAGTTAAGACATGAAGCTTACGAAAATTCGTTAATCTATAAAGAAAGAATGAAGAAATGGCATGATAAAAGAATCAGAAGTTCAAAAGAATTTAAAGAAGGAGACAGAGTTCTTCTTTTCAATTCACGATTCAAGCTATTTCCTGGAAAATTGAAATCAAGATGGTCTGGACCATTCATAGTCAAAAGAGTTTTCCTATACGGAACGATAGAATTAATAAATTCAAATGGGATTGAATTTAAAGTTAATGGTCACAGAGTTAAACATTACATACATGGTCCGATGGAAGTTGACAATGAAGTTAATCACAATTTCGACACCACAGCTAACTAAGTGTGGGGAGAATCAAGTCTTTAAAGGATAATATGTATTTCTGTTAGAGTTAGATTGTCTGTTTTCGTGTAGTTCTCGAAAATGGAACCCGAATGGTCTTTCCCTAGCAGACCCTAAAGAACTAGTCTTCTCCCCCCATTCTGAATTTTTATTTTTTTTAGGTTTTTACAAAATGAAGACTGCCTGTGAACTAAACCATGGTCTAATGCTACACGCTTTGATCACTAAACGTAATAATGACACACTTTCGAGTGAAATAGTATCAGTAATCAGAGAAAGATTGGACGGAGTTAGAAAAGAATCCAGATGTGAAGATAATAAGTTACAATTTGGTAAAGGAAAATCAAAATCCGTAGCGAAAAGAAGAGCACGACACCTAGAAAGATGTCACAAATGCGGAAAATGGTCACATGGAGGTAAATGTTCAAATAATCAAACCTATTCAAACACCGAATTTGTTACTTTATGCAGAGACGGACCGTTCATATGTTTAGAAGAAAAAACACTGAATGCTCGAGGTTACGCCTATGTAGTAATGGAAAACCAATTAAACCGACTATCTTATGAATGGGATAGATCATATAACTAAGAAATCTATTTCACGGGTATGTTTGTACAGTTTTTATTTTTTTTTATTTTTATTTTTAACCTTTTGATAATAAACGCTAATTTGTTCGCTATAAAGTATTAAATTGGTATTGAATAAAATTAGGTTTGGCGACCAAAATTATTGATATCATTCAAAAATTTATTACATCACTGCGAAATTTAACGTTTATTCTTAAGGTATAAATATCTTTAATCAATCAACCCAAAGTATTTCAAAAATTCGTCATGAGTTAAATTAGGTCATGGGACCGAAATTACTTTACCGAAAAGAGGGGCGCATATTTTTGATAATATTTGATTGATTAAAGTGGGATAAAAAGCCAAAAAGATTTTTAATTTTATTTTTACCATGTTTTTAAAATTAATATATAAATCTTAAATTAATATTGTAAACTTTGTAAAAACAATATATTTAAAATTGTAAATATTTGAAAAATTAATATAAGTTTGGAGTGAATTTATAATATGAATTTTTAAATTAAGTTTGGTGTGAATTTTTAATTTTTAAAATATGAATTTTATTTTTATGCATTTTAAATTGTAAGTTTGGTGTGAATTTTTAATATTAATTTTGAATTTTATATTTAAATTGTGTGAATTTAAAAACAAAAATTTACTTTATCTCATTAAGTTAAAAATATGATTTTTAAAATTCGTCGTAAGTTGAAGACTAGGTCTTTGAACCGAAATTGCTTTACCCAAGGGAGGGACGAGAACTTTTATTATCATTATTTTTAATCTTATTGAATTAAAGTATGCCAAAAACATTAAAAAACCCCAAAAATCTTAGCTTTTAAAACAATCGCTACAAAAAGACAAATTTTAAAATTTTGTCGTAGGACGGACTAGGACATCGATCCGAAACGACCTCGTCCTAAATAACAAGGGAAACAAAATTTTAAAATTAATTACTTAATTGTTTTAATTAGTATAAGATATATAAAAAAAAAAAAAAAAAAAAAAACTCCGCGACTCGCGGAGTTTGATGGGTCAAACACCACGACTCGCGGAGGGACCGAAATACAGAAAAAAAATAAAATGCCAGAACAGCTCAGTTGCACACCACAACACAGAAAATACTGCGAAAACAAACCGCAAAAACCCGAAAAAACACCCCCAAATTCACAATTTTTGACCGTTAATCATCAAATCTTTTACTAAAATCATGTTGAGAAGGATGCTATCAAGGAATTACTCAAGAAAAACGGTAAATTTCTACACCTAAACACCATTTAATCCGAAAATTAGTGTTCTTGAGCAATTTTTTCCCAATTTGATTTTGATGCTTTTTAGTGTAATTATGCTTAAATTGTTTATGTATTATGCTTGTATAACCTAGATTGATGCTATTTAACATGATTAGAAGCCTTAAACTTCAAATTTTGAGTAATCTAGGGTTTGTGTTCTTGAGCAATTTGGGGCTTTTTGATATAAACAGGTTATGGTCGATTTTTGACATGAATTGTTGCTAAATTAAGTAGTGTAACATGTTTAGGTAGTTAAATGATCCAAACTTTGAACCTAAACATGATTTTGAGAATTAAAGTGGACTTTTTCAAGTCTAAAATTCATGAACTTGATTTTTGAGAGATAATGCCATTTGAAACTTGTTTAATTGCTAGTAATGATTATTTTGACATGTTATTTGAGTTGAATGCTTATGAACTTGGCAAACATTTTCGTATATGCTTATTTGAAAAAGTGTAGATTTGATGAAAATATGAAAATGAGCTTAAGTTTGATATAAATTGATCATGTGATTGTAATTATTTTGATTGATGATTTTGCTGACACTAATGCATATTTGGATGCACAAAAATTGTGTTTGATGTGTTTTGCAGACTGAAAGGGGTGAATCTTCATCCCAAGCTTGCAATGCTCCTGCTGAGAATGCGGAACAACAGGAGGTGGATAACTACTACAAACAAGATATACCTCATCCAGTCATGACATTTTCTGATATGCAATTGGAAGATTTGCACTCGAACCTGAGATTTGACAGACTTTGGATAGATTATCCAAAATACCAAAGGGGTTTGCATACTCTTCATTCTAAAGTTGTTGAGGTACCTAGGGTCATAGAATGGGGACCATTAGAAGCTGTAGAATTGGCCGGGCCAATTAGGGAATTACTTGCACAGAGGTATGGTAATTCTACTTTTAACGACTGGGTACGTTTATTCACCATGCGTAGACCTGTATATAAAGTATGGTGTGAAGAATTGTTGTGTAGTGTAGAATTAAATGATCGGGTAGCTAGTTTAACCGATCGATCTTTTATTAGATTTTTGTTAGGAGGTTCGATGCGCCACATGTCTTTACTAGACATGGCTCAGGCTTTACGTATATATACGCCTGAGGAGTTAGCATCTGCCGATTGTAGAGGGTTGATACTAAATGGTAGAAAGATAGATGAAAATTTTGATACACATGGTGTATGGAGTCAAATGACAAGCCATCACCGATTCAAAGGGGGAAATTACTCTTATTTAGATATAGATAAAGCTGAATTAAGAGTTATTCATAGGTTTTTAGCTAATTCGATTACACAAAGAGGTAAGAACAAGGAAAAGGTAAATGAACAGGATTTGTTTTACCATATGTGTATTCGAGACCCACAAAGCGCTGTAAGTATACCTTATTGTGTGGGTTATTATTTATCAGCTATGGTTAGGGGGATGAGACCGCATAGCATAATAGGAGGTGGTATATTTATTACTTTGATTGCTGAATATCTCGGTGTGGATATAAGTCGGGGGGGATTATTAGTCGAAGACCCAGAACCCCGCGATACAATAGGTTTAAATGTATACCATGGTGCGAAAGTTTTGAAGAGGCAAAATAACGCCGCAGTACAATACCATGGTAGACATCCACAGGTTGAGAGAAACCAACAGCAAGGTAATGTAGGAGGGGGAAATGAAATGCAAGAAATGCAAAGGTTTATAGCTTCACAGGAGTACGAAAATGCTAGACATAGAGCATTTGAAGATTGGCAAGTTCATCAAAACCAAATCATAGCTTATTGCCAACATATAGGTAGAAACTATATTCCTACTACAAAGCCCATATTCCCTCCCTGGTCTATAGAGATTCAACTACCGTATCCTATTGATATTGCTCTAAACATACATATTATTCGACGCAATATCACTTATATTTCATAGGTTTTTATCATCTACAAAGACATTCAACGCGCATTTCACGAGAAAAACGACAAAAGTGGATAAGAGCTTACTATTTGAAGATTCGACGATAAAACGATAGTTTTAAACCAGATTTATATCAAGAAACGTTTATCCGAATGAAAGTACAAGATAAATGAAGAAAAGAAGTTCAAATGTAAAGTGCCAAGTCAGTACACGTCAACACGGAATCAACAAAGAACAACTGAAAAAGAAAAATGAAGAAAATTTCTGTTTACTCTTACACGAATCGTGTAGTGGTACACGAATCGTGTAGAATATCTGGTCTTACACGAATCGTGTAGCCATACACGAATCGTGTAATGTTAGGCCAAAGTACTGTTCCGAATTTCCAGAAGGGGCAGCTGGCTTTATGGTTTTAAAACATTTCTTTTCAAGTGGTGCAGACTTTTGACTCAAACATTCAGCAAATGGACTAGCTTTTTGACCAACTAAACTTCACCAACTACTAATTTTTCAAGCATAAATATGGAGTACGTACAGAGATCAAGACACATATATTACACACAGGAGATTACAACACAAAATTACTATACACATACTATTGTCACTTTTATTATCAGTATTATTTACATTTCAGTTTCAAAGTTCAATTATTAGGATTAGTTTCAAATATTAAGGGGATATTGTTCGTGATAAAGGGTGTTATTGTACGCGTGAAAGGGGTGTTATTATTGTAATTTTTCTACCGTTTGAAGTTAATGCAAGTGAAGATATTTTAGTAAGTTTACTCTGTTAAAATTAGCGTTGTTATTATGTTTGCATTTTTATGTCTACCCTAGTGTAATGAATAGCTAAATTTCCCTAGTGTTTGCTTAAATGTAGAGCCCCTAGTGAAATGGATTGTTACCATCTGTAAAAGTTAAAATGTAACTTTAGTATTTTTAATATTGAGCCTAGTTAAAAAGAACCATTTTTATGTAATTAGGTATTTAACCCTTGCCACTTAATTTATTAAATTCAAATAACGAAAGTTATTTTTATTTACATAAATTAAGCTTCAACATTAAAAGTGATCTAGACGAATTTATGGATAATTTATTAACACCAATTTAGAAATAAAATTCGGTGGTTTGGGTGATATCAATAAATTACATGACAGTGAAATTATAAAAAGGGAAACCGTTATAATTTGGGTATTGGCGAAGGTCAAAACTAGGCTAGGTCTCAATTTAAATACTTGGGGAATAGTAGCTTTCTAAAAAGAATCCGATGAAAATTAGATTTTATTTAGTTAAGTTGTAACCTTATGTTTATTCGAGAGAAAAATGTAAAGTTTGATACTAGAACATTTTAATAGGGCGTAAAACTTAAAACAATCCATGGACCTAGGGGTGACACAATTAAGTAAACACTCCCATTTATCTTATTTATATTTGTTATAAAAGTATTATTATTATTATTTACGATTTACCATTTTAAAATATTAGAAAAATACATAAAAACATTTAATTTTCGTAACAGTTAAGTTGTCACATATTTTTACACGTACACGAATCGTGTATCATCACACGAATCGTGTAAGGCTAAAACGCGGCTACAGTACAGCTAGGTTAAAATTAGGGTTTTTGTTATTTAATTATATTTATATTTAGGTTATTAGTTATTTTAGTTATTTTAATTAAGTTAATTAGTTAAAGTTATTTAAAATACTTAAAATACAAGTTTTAATCCTAAAATTAGTATTACTTATTATAGGTTTATAAATTGTAATTAGTTTATAATTAGTAAATTAATTAAATTCCTTTTAATTTGTATTAGTTTTACTAAAAATGCATTTTAGTTAATTTAAATATGTTTCTATTGTAATTGCTCAAAACAAAATTCTAAATATATATAGTTTCATTAAAAATTACTATTTTACTAATTACCATTTAGTAACATAATTAATGCATCATAATTAGTTTATTTTCATTTAGTTCCTTTTTAAGTTAATTTTTGTAATCTTGTAATTTTATTTAGTAAATTAGTTTTAGTTATTTTCTTTTACTGTTATTTTACAATTGCCTAATCCAAAACCCCCTTTAATTAAGTTTAACATCAAAGACTATTAAAAACCATTAAACACTCCATCTCCCTGTGGAACGAATCGGATTTACCAACAAACTAAACTACACGGATAGGACTAGTTGCCTATATATATGTGTGAAATCAACCTGAAATCAATAAAATACCACATATATAATAAATCAATTCGTGTAACAAAACAACTCAAATCCGTTCATAAATAAAGGTTACGTTTCCGCACATCAACTTTTTGGGGCCGCTGCCGGGGACTTGGCAGTTAAATAAATAGATAATTTTTCTGATTCGTAGTAGTAGTTGGATTTGTACGTGGACCGGGTTGTTGGATCACCAATTTTATTGGTCAATAGAAGGATCCTGCCCCTCTGCTGCATCTTTTGGCTATTCAAAACGTGGGCAAAATCAGAAGGAAAATCTGTTTGTTTAAGGGTTTTTATCATTGTTTTTATGTTATTCGATCCTCTCGAGGAAATTCATTACCAAGAAAGTTCAAAGTTTTTGAATAAATCCTTTAATTCTTTGTACAATTTCCCAAATTGTATGATCCGTTCAATCCTAAACTCGCTAAACTTAATCCGGAACCTCAAAGAATTAATAAAGGACAAAAACAACAAAAAGAAATAGGAAGTACTAGTAATTTTAAAACACCGAAAAACACTAAAAAAAAAAAAGAGAAACAAGTAGGTAACCCTAGATAAACCTTTAGTGAAGTGATCTCATAATAGAAATTAATGTATGAACTTACGTTCCTCCAACGCTGAATTAACTCCCTCACATCCTGAACCCGAAAGAAAATTCCACGAACGCTTAAGAGCTCAAGAAGTAGAATCTCTTGCTAAAAATTTAGAGTCACTTTTCTTAGAATCCGACTCTGAACCAATAATTCAACCAATCATAGAGCCGATTATTAAAGAAGAAGAAGAAATGGCTGATACAAATCAAACGATGGAAGCATTAATGAAGGCCACAAGAAAAGGTCAAGGCCACGCAATCATCCAACCCACGATGAGTGATGGCTTTGAAATAAAAGGTCAATTTTTACACATGGTAACTAATACATGTCAATTCGGTGGAGCCCCAAATGAGGATGCTAACGAGCATCTTCGTAAGTTTGTAAGCATTTGCAAGCTTTTTAAAATCAAAGATGTCACCGATGAAGTTGCATGTTTAAAAATCTTTCCATGGTCCTTAAAAGATGATGCAAGAGATTGGCTAGACTCATTACCAGAAGGTTATATTGAAAACTGGAATGATATGATGGATAAATTTTTGTCAGAATTCTTTCCTGCTTCAAAAGCAGCAAAATTACAAAGTGACATAAATCACTTTAAACAAAAGCCTAATGAAACTCTTTATGAAGCTTGGACCCGATTCAATAAAATGCTTCGAATATGTCCTCAACACGGGTTGAATACATTCCAAAAGGTCCAAATATTCTATAAAGGAGTCAATGTGGCAACTAGAAAAGATATAGATGTTGCAGCCGGAGGTTCGATCATGAAGAAAACACCTGAAGACGCTCACACAATCATTGCTGATTTAGCTTCCCATTCTCATAATTGGCATCAAGAAATAGAATTTTCTAGATCATCAAATGTTGCTAGTATTGAAAGCAATGATGAAATTGCTTCTTTAAAAGTTCAAATAGCAAATCAAGCAAGGCAAATCGAGAAAGTAACCAAGGAAATACATGCTATCAGAGTAGGATGTGAACTGTGCCAAGGTCCCCATCTTACTAGAGATTGTGATCAAAGTACAATGGAAGAACAAGCAAATTTCTTAGGATACTTACGAAAAGGTGAAATGAACTTCAGTGATTTTTCAGCTATAGAAGCAAACAACCGAAAATATCCTCCTATAAACAGCTATCAAGTAGGAGGACCTTCAGGATCAAATAATAATAACTATCAAGGAGGAAATCCAGGTTACCAAAATAACCAGAATTTCCCAAATCAAAATCAAAGAAATCCGCCACCAGGTTATAATAACCGAAATCAACCTCAATGAAATTATCAAAATAATTTCCAACACAATCAACCACAACCACTAGCATTCAATCAACCACAACCATTAGCAGTTATGCAACCTCAACCTGAGAGGAAATCTGGTTTAGAAGATCTCTTAAGAGATTTTATGGTTAAGCACGAGCAAAATGCAGAGCTCCAAACTCAGCAAATCCGAAATCAACAAGCCACAATACAAAACTTAGAAAGGGATGTTGGAATGATATCATAGTTACTATCAGAGAGACCACCAGGTACTCTCCCCTCAAATACTCAAGTGAATCCCAACAACCCCCAAACAAGGAACGAGCATGTAAATGCTATAACTACTAGAAGTGGCTTAACTACTAAACCGGAGACTCTTAAGTCCCCGAAAGTTTCTTTATCTCCTTGTGTTTTACAAATACCGGTTGATGAAAATGAGCAAGTTGATAAAGAACAAGAGAAAGATGATCCACCTGAGGTCATACCAAAGAAAAGTGAAGAACCACCAGTAAAGGTGCATAAGGAACCTATTCCTTACCCGAAAGCATTAAAGAAAGACAGACTCTCAAGGCGGTATGAGAAATTTGCGGACATGATTAAGCAAATTAGCATTAACATGCCACTCGCGGAGGTTTTTAGGGATATGCCCAATTACGGGAAGTTTTTAAAGGATCTCATATCCTCGAAGGGTAAATACCACGACGTTTCTGCCACATTCCTCCATGAGGAATGTTCGGCCATCTTAAAGAAACAAAATGTACCTCCAAAATTAGGAGACCCTGGTAGTTTTATCATACCATGTATGATGGGTGATTCGGTAGTGTACGATGCACTAGCCGACCTAGGTGCAAGTGTTAACTTAATGCCTTACTCGTTATATTTAAAACTTGACTTAGGAGACTTAAAACCAACCCGGATGGGTATTCGATTAGCAAACCAATCATTTGATACTCCCATAGGTATAGCCGAGGATATACTTGTAAAAGTTGGCTCACTTATCTTTCCCGTCGACTTTGTTATTCTAGAAATGCAAGAGGACACAAAAGTTCCTATCATTTTAGGACGTCCTTTCCTAAACACTGCAGATGCTATCATTAATGTCCAAAAAGAACAATTGAGTCTAGGTGTGGGAAACGAGAGAATAATTTGTCACATTGACAAAGCCATGAAAAGACCCACTTCTACCGATGACTCTTGTTTTCAAATTGATGTTATAGATCTTTGTGTCGAGAATGAATTGAAGGAGCTACTTGAAATTGATATCCCGGGGTTAGCCCCGGTAAGTGAGAATGAATACTTCAATATTGATAAAGATTTTGATGAGTTGATGAAGGTGGTCACGGATGACGAGACCATAATAGAAGAAATTCCCATGGAAGAGGAATCGTTTGAGGAAATCAAAAATGAAGATAGATTTCGTATAAAAAATTCCTTAGAAGAACCACCCGTACTAGAGCTTAAAGAGCTACCCAAACACTTGGAGTATGCTTATCTCGAAGGTACATCTAAATTACCAGTAATTATTGCTTCACATCTTTCAGATAATGAGAAGGATAAGCTAATTTCTGTATTAAAAACCCATAAAAAGGCTATAGCCTGGAAAACAACCGACATTCCGGGAATAAACCCGTCTTATTGTACACATAAAATTCTCCTTGAGAATGACTACAAACCCGTAGTACAAAGACAACGCAGGCTAAATCCCAACATGAAAGAGGTTGTTAAAAAGGAGGTCGTCAAGCTTCTTGACGCCGGGTTAATCTACCCCATCTCCGATAGTCCATGGGTTAGTCCAGTACAAGTAGTACCCAAAAAGGGGGGTACAACCGTTATATTAAATGAAAAGGACGAACTCGTCCCAACTAGAACAGTTACCGGCTGGAGAGTCTGTATTGATTACAGACGTCTAAATGATGCCACTAGAAAGGATCATTTCCCGTTACCTTTTATTGATCAAATGCTTGAACGATTAGCGGGAAAAGAATATTATTGCTTTTTAGACGGTTTCTCCGGTTACTTCCAAATTCCAATTGATCCCAACGACCAAGAAAAGACCACATTCACTTGTCCTTTCGGTACCTTTACCTATCGCCGCATGCCGTTTGGTTTATGTAATGCACCCGGAACCTTTCAAAGGTGCATGATGGCAATCTTTGATGATATGGTAGAGGATTGTATGGAAGTCTTCATGGATGACTTTTCCGTGTTTGGAGACTCCTTTGAATCGTGTCTTTTCAATCTAGAACGTATGCTTATCCGATGTGAGAAAGCAAACTTGGTCCTAAATTGGGAAAAATGCCACTTCATGGTGAAGGAGGCCATTGTACTTGGTCACAAAATATCTCGTGCGGGAATAGAGGTAGATAAAGCTAAAATTGAAGTTATCTCTAAGCTACCTAAACCATCAAATGTTAAAGCAATTAGAAGCTTTCTTGGTCACGCAGGATTCTATAGGCGATTTATCAAAGATTTTTCTAAAATCGCCCGCCCATTGACCAAGCTTCTTGAAAAGGATGCTCCATTTGACTTTGACACTAATTGCGAGAATGCATTCTCGATTCTAAAGTCAAAACTCACACAAGCTCCCATTATGGTATCTCCAGATTGGAGTATGCCATTTGAGCTAATGTGTGACGCAAGCGACTATGCTTTAGGTGCTGTTTTAGGACAACGTCCCGATAATCATTTTCTTCCGATTTATTATGCAAGTAAAACTCTAACAGGAGCCCAAATTAATTATACCACCACGGAAAAAGAACTCCTAGCGGTTGTTTATGCATTTGATAAATTTCGGTCATATTTGGTGTTGTCCAAGACCATTGTTTACACGGACCATTCGGCACTTAGGTATTTATTCTCGAAACTAGATGCAAAACATCGTCTCATACGTTGGGTTCTTTTACTTCAAGAATTTGACATTGAGATACGTGACAAGAAAGGAGCTGAGAATCTAGCTGCCGATCATTTATCCCGACTTGAAAACCCCGAATTAGATAAACTTTATGACACAATCATCAAGGACACATTTCCTGACGAATCTCTAATGAGGGTTGAAAAAGAATCTGAAATCCCATGGTTTGCCCATTTTGCAAACTATCTTGCTTCAGGCATTCTACAAAAAGGACTTACTTATCAGCAAAAGAAGAAATTCTTTGCGGATTTAAAATCTTATTTCTGGGAATACCCAGACCTATTTCGTGTTGGTGCGGATCAAATAATTCGCCGTTGTGTGTACGGACAAGAAGCTCAACAAATTCTTGAGCATTGCCATCAAGGGCCAACCGGCGGTCATTTCGGACCAAACCACACTGCAAGAAAAATCCTTGAATCGGGCTTTTATTGGCCCATGATCTTTAAAGATGCCCATGATTTCGTTCGGACTTGTAACGCATGCCAACGAACGGGTAACATCACGAAAAAGGATGAGATGCCTCAGACCGGCATCCAAGTTTGTGAAATCTTTGACATTTGGGGAATCGATTTCATGGGACCCTTTCCAAGTTCACATAAGTGCAAGTACATACTAGTAGCCGTTGACTATGTATCCAAGTGGGCTGAAGCAAAAGCTTTGCCTACAAATGATGCTAGGGTGGTGGTAAACTTCTTGAAAAATCTCTTCTCACGCTTTGGGATCTCAAAAGCACTCATATCCGACCGAGGAACACATTTTACCAACAACCTTCTTGAAAAGGTGTTGAAGAAGTA